>NW_015644072.1:220844-246354 GCF_001515625.1 Sinocyclocheilus rhinocerous
TGCAAGACTTGGTGCAATACACTATTATTGTGCAATATAACTCTTTATGCATGTACGTCTTAGCGCAATTCAACTTTTTAATGTTTTGCTGTATGTGTATTATGTGATACATGTTAAAGGGTAGCTACTCTAATTTCATTGTACATGGTATAATGACAGTAAAAGGCATTCATTCAATATGAAATGTTAAAGTCAAGATGATCTAGTCTTTCTCTCTTTCAGCCTACAAATGTACAGCATATTGGAACTACTTCAATGATGCTTAAATATGCTCAATTATAAGATTTATTTTGAACATTTTCTGATCACTGGTCCCATACTTCCAATGGCATATTCTAAAAAAAAAAATGTAGAAAAAAAATTAATATTAAAGATGAGTCAGTGGGTCTAATTGTTTGAATGGTAGTTTAATTTTAATGTATTATGATTTGGAATTCACTCATTCTAATCTCACATATGATTTAGTATATACATTATGCAAATTGTGACATACACTGTGTTCTTACTTTAATTTTTGTTTTGATTGAGATGCCAGAAAGGGACAACGCATCAAATCAAATCAAATCAAATAAATCAAATAATTAAAAAAAGAGAGATTAGAATCTACATAACAGAAACATTCTTGCAAAGACTTGTTCCTTTGCCACTTTAAAAACATGTTTTGTCCACTAACAAAAACATGTTTATTCTGTAGCTTTATGCCTGTGTACAGCTTTACTGAGAATAGGAGTCTTATCTTATCTGTGGTTCCTACAGCTGAATTCCACCTTTTTCCATATCCCAAGTGCTGTTTTTTCTGCTTCTGGGTAATGAGGAGACTCACTGGAAAAAGGGATTTGGTGGTGCAAGCGTGCTAAACCCCATTGACAAACAGGAGTGGCAGCAAATGCACTTTGAATTAGAACCCACCAAATTCATCCTAAGGTCTTTATCACTCCCCTCCGCCCTCTTTACACACACTCGTTTGCCATGTGTGCACACAGTAAAGTGTGCAAAAAAAAAATTAAGCAGCATTGTGTATGTGGGTCGAGTGACCTCTGACCTTTCAGAACCCAGTGACTCTGCACCAGCCACGTCCAGCGGGCAGATTGCATGCATGTCTTCCTGTACCGCCCGGCCACTCCCTGCATGCAGGTCTGCACCGATACCAGCACATGCTGTTCATTTAAGGACAACAATGAAAGCAGTACAAACTAATCTGTACAGTTTGCACAACATGATCAAGTATTAGCACTCCCTTTAATCCAAAACATGGTTCAGAGGGCTGAGCGCAGTGCACTGAAAGTATTCCAGGCTAATGGAAGCATGTGCTTCCTTACACAACGCTGGCTTTTCTCCAAACATCCATGTGCTAGAATTCATTTAGGGCATAGATCAAGTTTAGATATACACTTGTCCTGCAGCTGTGTGAGTGAGTACTTTATGGATGCATGTGTGTTTATATGTCTCCTGATAGGGACCGTTTTTAGGAATTAGTCTAGGAATGCTGTGAACCTTTGCACAGTGTGCAGTCTTTTACCTGGAAAAGGTTTCTGTGGGAAGGGCATGTCCAAACATAAATCTCGGCTCGCAGACACTGTACTTCGTGAGGGCAGGCAATTAATCAAGAATTGTTATATGCTGATCCGAGAGCAATTTTGACACGTTGCTCATAGAAATTTGTATAAAGGTAAGTTTTGTTTAACTGATCCTGAGTACTGCTTTTATTTGCTGTTTTCTGCAGCCGTCTGGCTGGTTATTTAGGGCAGGAGCGGTAATCTCTCTTACCGGTAACTCTAATAATAGTCCCAAAAGAAAGGTCATCAACCGGCTATGCTATTCACTTTTAGCTGAAATGAGATCTGTTGTGTGTTTACATTGTCATGGCTATTGTTTTATAATGAATTGGTGTTCTTGTTGTTCAGCTGCCAGAATATGGCAATGTTTGGAAGTCTCTGCATGAACTGTAAGTCGCTTTGGATAAATGCAAACACTTTTATCCAGAGCAATTTGCAGTGCATACAAGATGACATTTTTACTGGGATTTGAACCCTCAACCTTGGTGTTGGTAGTATTTCTTGCACCATTGTGGCACTAACAGCATTTTTTTTTTCTTTGCATGTACTGTAAGTCGCCTTGGATAAAAGTATGAATAAATGTTATCACCTCCACAAGCAACGCTGCTTACATTTTGGGTAAATTCTCTGTTCTAGATGTTACATTTATGCATTTTGCAAACACTTCTATCCAGAGCAATTTGCAGTGCATACAAGATACACTTTACTTGGTGTTGGGAGTATTGCTTGCACCATTGCTCTACAAGTGTTAAACTTTGACACATGACTCAACCTCACATGGTGCCAGTTACTGAGTAGAGGTATTTTACATATTTTTAAATAAATATAACTACCCATTTAAACAACTTTGAAAAAAAAAAAAAGTATTTATTTAATTTGATTTATTTTATTATTTGTGCGTAGCTATGTGATTGGCTAGTGATTGTTTCCTGTTGGAAATGGTTCATTTAGGTCCATGACACTCTGTTTGCTACAGAGTTCTGGCTGCAGTCTGTTTACATCGTCTAGTGTCTGTAAATGAGGCCAGCTGAGCATTGGCCCAATTACATGCATTTTGCATAGACACAGCCTCTCTTACACTCAAACAGCTCATCTGCCTTGGCCAGTTTCACACATGTACAGACATGCCTTGTAGTCTTAGGCTTCTCGAGATAAGCTGAAGACTGACCTCAGATGCTTTGGTCTTTTCAAAATCTCTTCTCTCTGGTCATTCAGCCCTCTAACCGAATTCTCCCCAAATTCAAGTGTAACCCTGCAGAATATATGACCATCCAGTTTTTGGACTCATCTCAGAGATGATTTGAGGATTTGGATCTCTTTCCATTTCTCTTCAGGCAGCATGCTGCAATTTTTCAAATGTCCTCTTCTGCACTCCTTGCATAAATGGGAAGAATACGAGAGGATTTTTCACAGTGTGTGCTGCTAATTGGTAGGTACACCAGGTACAGACTGAGCAGGATGGGAGGGACTGCTGTACAGTATGTCAAAAGCACGTGACACACTATACCGTCATAACATGGAAGATAAAAACATAAATATGTCTAATTGAATATATATAATGACATAATAAGATTTGTACAGGGTGTATGTATGTGTGCATATCTCACACACATACTCTTGAAGCTATAATTGTAATAGGGATATGCTGTATTAAAATAGTTTTTAAGTCAGATCTTGGGAAATTAACTTACATAATTATACACCCTATTTTAGGTGTCTTTCACACCCACAATCAAATTCCCAATGCCCATCTGCAGGTCCCATCTGTTCATCATAACTAGTTAAGTACCCTCTGCCCCAACTTATTTGCTTCATACAAACCTCATTACATGCAATATCAACATTTTAACAGCATCTGCAGTTACTGTGTTCAAGTTCCTTTTGTAAATGTTCTGATGTGTTTCTGAGGGGACAGTCTCCACACTAATTGTATTTGTTGTTGTTTGTGGGTCACTCTGGGTTACGGTGGGTATAACAGGTGAGAGATTTCACCTGCCTTGTGGTCTCTGGCATTAGGTGATCCTGTGCTGCTGTTGCCTGGTGTGTCATTTTACAGATCGCTGTGAACGTGCAGCTTACTGTTTGGGTCACAGTGGTTCCTATGGGATCAGTTTACTAAACACTTCAACTTTTTTTATTATGTATCAAAGAAGACGACACTGCAGGACAAATTACGTGCGTGTGTGTGTGTGTGTGTGTGTGTATATGTATGTATGTATATATATATATTTTTTTATTTATTTAATTATTTATTTTCACAAGAATAAGTTGACTTAGACCTGAATCTGACACAGGACTCTGAATTCTTGTCATTGTTTAGTCTAATTCAACATAATTTGCTGTGTCTTCAGATGACATAAGGGACAAGTTATTGGATTAGAAGTACGTGATCAACCAAGAGTTAATTGATTAGATTGTGACAAAACAAAATTGTGTTGTGTAACATCAATGCAGTCTCTCTGGAGGAGCCACACAGTCAAAAGGGCCGCACTCTGTGTGCTGTATGTGTGTTTATGTGTGTATGTCTTGCTAGGAAAGTCTAAATATGAAGGACACTACGTTTATAAATAGCAGTAAACACTGGGAGAGCTAAAACGGAACTAAAGCGTGGGCTTGGACCCTTGTGATAACTGTTACTCAGCCTCACACAAACATAACGTGAGCTGCTTGGATAGCTCTGTGGAGTCAGTTCTCAGTGAGTGATAAAATGAGCCCGTCTCATGCTCTCATTAGATTGTACAGTACATAAATGTCACAGTTAGTGCCACACTGGAGCTTTGTGACCTCTTGAGATAAACACACACACACACACACACACACACACACAGAGTGTGTTCCTCAACCGAAGAGCTGCTTTAGCAGAGAGATCTCACCGTCCACACACAGACAGACAGTGTGTTCCTCATCTGAAGAACTGTTTCAGGAGAGAGATCTCACAGTCTTGTTCAACTTACATGACAAACAGTACATGAGATATTGTGGGAAACTAAAGTATCATACAGTACAGCATTCAAATAAAATCGATAGACAGACAGATAGATAGATAGATAGATAGATAGATAGATAGATATTTTTTATGATTTTTTTTACCTAAATTAAATGTTATGCATTAAACACATAATTATCATAATCGCATGATGCCCCTGTCATTCCATCTCAAGAACTCTGAATACAAATAAAATGTTAAAAATGTTCTATAATTTGGACTGTTTCCTGGGAAACCATGTGTGTAATTTTGGTGGTCATGTGACTTTCTGTTGTATGTGTGGTTTCTGTGGTTACTGGGCCAGTCAACAGTGGAGCGACTGTAGTGGGACGTCTAGGGGAGAGAGTGCTGACTCAGAGTTCCCAAAGACAGCTTACAGTCCTACTCAAACCATGACCCATAATCCCCTGCAGCAGCCTGTGCCAAGAGAGAACCCCACTGTAGTGAAACAAACCCAGTCAGGCTGAGTCAGCCACCCCCTCCTTCAGTTAGCCGTCCCCAAACAACACGGTTACCACGGTTACCTCTCCCATAGCAACCTGCAACCACTGCGACGGCCTATCTGATAACAAACAGGGCTGGCTGAAGAAATATAGGATTACATAAACTGGGTAGCGAATTCCAAATTCAGACTTATAAAGTTAAAACAGGATATTTGTTTTCCTCCTTTAATTTCACTCTGTTTTTCACGATTATATTTCCATGGTGACAGACACAAGAGTTTATCTTGTCCTGCCCCATTGATCGACAACCCCTCTAAGGGCTGCAGTAATTCCTCGGAAAGAAATGTATCTTTAGAAATGTACATGAATAAGCTGTTCCAATGAAGTTTGGTGTGGATGACTGTCTTCTGGAAAGATCACATGAATAAGTTTCTGTTTTTAAGAGATATACACAAGTGTTCAAATGTTTGGGGTTGGTATCATTTTGAATGTTTTTGAGAAGGTCTCTTATGCTCACCAAGACTGTATTTATTTGATAGAAATTATTATGCATACATAATTAAGCAGTATTATTTCAACTTGTAATAATATTTCACATTATTACTTTCTTCCTGCATTTTTTATGTAAATATATTAAATATTATATAAAAAAAAACAAAAAAAAAACTTACTGACCCCAAACTTTTGAACTGTATAGTGTACACAGACACAATGAAACTCTACTCACGCAGGAGATTCCAAAATTAGCAAAAATGACAAGAATTATAGAGAAAAAGTTGCTAATCTTTGCTGGAATTGATATAGCAGAGTTGATATGGCAATGGCTTTGAACAAGTGATTCACCAGTTTGCACCATAGTTTGGACTGCGCCAAAAAATGAACATTACTGTCTAAGAATAACCAGCTGCATTCAAGTAGTTCTCAGAGATATATTTAGTGTAGTGTGTGAGAGTGACTGTACTGCATGTGAACATGAGAAAATTAGAGAAGGAGGGGACAAATTCCATCTCCAGCAGGCTGTTTGGGCGGCAGCCAGTAGTCTGTGTGCTACAGTACAGTACGTCTTGCCATTAGGAAGTGACTATAAATATCAAGCAGAAAAATAGCATAATGACAAAAGAAAAGCTGTGGTGTATTCTAGAAAAGGGTGTGTTTGTTTTGATGTTGCTAGATGCGTCTGTTCTCTGTGGGTGTCCCTTGATGATTGTACGTAAGTGGTTTGATGATGCATGACTTAGCAATTCCTCCAATAAAGGATTCATTTTTCATAATTTATTGCATGCTCATTTATTGCTTTTTCTGCATGCATGCTTTTAATGAATGTAAATAACTAGAAAGTAGTTCTGTTCTAAAAAAAACAATAAAAATTGTGAGATAAATATCTACTGTAGGCCAAATTCGAATGCAGCATTGGAGAAGACATTCCCAGAGTGCACTGTAGCGATCTGTAGCATTCCTATGGAGTGCTTCAGGAACCAAGGCCTCTGAAAAAGTGGACAGGCACTGAAGACAATCTTTAGCTCAAACAGTAGTGCATGGCACCAACAACATCAGGCAAATTGGGTTTGATTCCTAATAAAATGGATGCCTTGAATGCAATGGCAAGTACATAAATATAAAGCTTACATGTGATGACGGCTGACAGAATTAATGTTGTGTTAACTGAATAGGGTGTTTATTGTGCTTGCAGAACATTCAATACCATTCAATGGAAATGGACTATAGCCAATATTTCAATTCAACTCAATTGCACTGGGTTCGATTTCAATTAGGCAAGGCAAGGCAAGGCAAGTTTATTTGTATAGCACATTTCATACACAATGGTAATTCAAAGTTAGTATAATACCAAGCAGCAGTAGACAGCTCAATAGGTTTTGGAACAGAGCATAGAGTATTTTTAGACTTGTTTTGTGAGAGTTCTCAGAGAGTTCATCTCATCTGACCTCAGTAACATAGATGTTGCAA
Source organism: Sinocyclocheilus rhinocerous (assembly GCF_001515625.1). Taxonomy (NCBI): domain Eukaryota; kingdom Metazoa; phylum Chordata; class Actinopteri; order Cypriniformes; family Cyprinidae; genus Sinocyclocheilus; species Sinocyclocheilus rhinocerous. Next base: position 227,795 of record NW_015644072.1, read on the forward strand.
CTGACAGAAGTGACCGTTAAAGACCCTCAGTGTCAGAATGAATAAATCTGGCCTCAAGGTCTGTCACCCTGCACCCTGTTTTTAGCTCCTGATGTCTCTGTGCCTCTCTAGATGGAAGTTGGAACTGCAATGGATGCCGTTCAAAGAGCTGCTTATGCTCTCTTCCATACCAGATCTTCCAACTTTGAAAAGTGTACTTTTCCAATTAGGGAACTCAGGATTATACTTGATACATTTGCAGATTTTAGCCAAAATGACATTGCATACAGCAACATTTCATCATGTTCATGCATTCCCTGAATCAAATCTATGATCTTGACATTGCTGGCAACATGCTCTACTGATCGAGCTGCAAGAAAATAAGCACATGTGTAAGTCCAGCACTAAAAAAATAGCATTTCTTAGCATCGAATAGCATCATCAGCTGCAAAGACGGCATTATGCATTACCTCTGAAATGTCGGACAGCGAAATCTTTATGCTCGTAGGTCGGCAACATCAATAGGAAAATCCCACATCCAACTTTGAACAGAATGCACCATTATATTCTGTACATACATCAAGCTGTATTTTGCACACCCAGTCCTCTCATCCCCTTCATTTGAACACATGCTTTGATTTATCCATTGTATAAATGTTGCCTTGATTTCCAAGAACAATGCTGTAAGAAGACACCCACCACACCCCAAAAAGTGAAAATAGCATGAATTCATGTTGCTGCCAAACATAGTTATCAGACAGCCTGCAGCGTGTTCTTTATAAGCAATAGAGCACACTAAGAAATCATTGAAATAGGAATGGAATGTCTCGAGTAAGTGTTCTCTGCAGAATAGTATGACTGGATTTTTACTTGAACCCAAAGTACAGAGAAGCACAGAGAGTGCTTTGATGTGTGTATCTGATGCATACTTGATTGCCACAGGCACGTGCTGTGTCCTGTTTTTTTTCCACTCACAGGCTTCAAAAACAAAGACCCATATGTTGAACCTTTTCTGGGAGAGGAAAAAAATCAGAAAAAGAAAAATAACTGTTTCCAAACCCCTCCTGTTTTTCACTCTCTCTCTCTCTCTCTCTCTCTTTCTCACCTTTTCCTGCCTATTTTTACGCTGGTGTTGTTTGCTGCGATACGTTACTGATATTTTCCTCATTGCTGTCGTGGACTCTGCACACACACACACACTACCCACTACTGCAAGCAAAAAAAAATAAAAAAATAAATGCATTAATTCTGTTTATTGACATTTTTACATTTAGATTTGCAGTGATCATCTCAAGTTGCTCCAAACCTGTATGAAGTTCTTTCTTCTGCTGAACAGAATAGAAGATATTTTGAAGAATGGTGGAAACCAAACATTTTCTGGTCCCCATTGACTTCCATAGTATTATTATTTTTTTTCCATACTATGGTACTCAATGTGGACCAGCAGCTGTTTGGTGATTCTTCAAAATATTTTTCATACAAGAAACTCAAACAGGTTTGGAACAACTTGAGGGTAAATAAATGATGACAGACTTTTTATTTTTGGCTGAACTATCCCTTTAAAGTGAAATCGACAACAAAACATGACACAACAACACACTAGTTTCCCCCACAGACATGTTCTCTTGGAAGAGGTCTTGTTGTGTACACATGTTAATTAAGCTCCTCCCAGAACACTTTGTCATGCCAAGTCTCAACTTCCTAGCATTTCTTAAAGGTGAAGTGTGCCGTTTCTTTGTCACTTGCCTCCACGGATTTGTTTACCCAGCGCACCCCCATCTGCCATTGGTGGGGCAAACAAATAGCCCCGCCTCAAATGCATGCCATTGGTTAAGCCACTGTTACTACGTCAGGTTGGTTAGGTTCTTCAAGGAAACAGGGAGATGTTTTGAAAAAAACGGTGGCAGTAACATTGTTTAGGAAGTCAACATACAAATGGCTTCTATACAGTAAAGCACCTTCCAGTTTAATTGTTAGGTACATGTACTTGTTCATGTTGTATTGCAAAACACTTTGGCTGCTATGGAGGTGGAATACGGGTAAGGTTAGGACAGGTTTTGTGGTATTGGTAGCTTTAAGGGTGGGTTAATGGAAATTACAAGTGCAACAAAAGCATGTTCATGTACATGCACATATATGTATGCATGTGTGTTTACATGTGCATAAACATGATGACACAAACTAAAAATATCTCAAAACAAAGTTGTACAGTACTCTCCCATTGTTTCCTCTTGGAGGATATTGTACAATAGCTTTGGCCTATGCACAGATTAGGGTGGTCGGCCCTCCCTACCATGTTGTTTTGGCTGATACCTGCCATGCGACTGGCTGGGACTGGCTGATTGTAACCTTAAAAGTGAACAGAGGGAGACGGGAAGAAGACAGAACGTTCCAGGATACTATGAACTTTTTTTATTACTGGACGAAGGGGTGGAGGAGCATGCAGGCACTAAACTAAAGGACACAGAGAGAGCAGTTTGCAGACAAACATCTGATGAAGTCTAACCAGGCAGTCAGTGATTTATCCAGATGAACTGGATGTTTTTCTGCACAGGCGCCAGACATACAGAGTGTTCTGCAAGTCTGACTGACTCTGACATTTCCACATTCATGCTTAGATCATGTTTTCTTATAATTGCTCCCATACACCCATATTTAAAAACAGATGTATTTCTTTATGTATTGGTGCAATATGGTGGTCTGCTGATGCATATTTGCAACATTCAAGAAAAAAAATGTTCACACTGACCTGTTACAAGTCAAAGTTCAATGTATGTGACATTATTTGCATGTTTGTAAATGAGTGTTATGGAACTAAGCAAACAGTTCCAAACAGTTAACTGTTGCACATATGAAAGCAACACAATGCAGTGTAATGCATTTATGCAAGTGAGAATTGGTTCACCCCAAAAAATGAAAATTTGCTGAAAATGTACTCACCCTCAGGCCACCCAAGATGTAGTTTGTTTCTTCATCAGAACAGATTTGGAGAAACGTAGCATTACGTCACTTAGCATTACGTCACATGCTCACCAATGGATCCTCTGCAGTGAATGGGTGCCGTCAGAATGAGAGTCCAAACAGCTGATAAAAACATCACAATAATCCACAAGTGATCCACACCACTCCAGTCCATCAATAAAAAAAAAAACACTTAGGAATGCAATGCATTTCATACAAACTGCAGGCCCTTTTACTTAAAGTAAATGTGAAAAAGCCTTGAATGGAAAGCTTTACTAACATACAAGGTCATTGCGACATTTAATTTAATGTGTTGCATGTGCCAAAGAAAACTATTAACAGCAGTGTTCACATTGCATTATATAGAGGGCACTGTGGGATTTAAGTGAGTACAGATTGATCTGTCCACAGAAAGCTGAAGTCAGCTGCCTGGCACTGGACCCTGATCCGGGTGAGATCACTCGCTCCACTGATCCTGCATTCCTCTACTGCTCTGTCAGTGCATTCCAGACATGAATGCTTGGACGCCTCTCATGACTGCTCGGAGTTCAGCCTGTCATACCTGTACACTGACCTCACTATAACAGAGACAGGACTGAGATCAGGACTATGTCATCATTCTCAAAATAGACACACTGAGAGCTTCTTTTCCTCTACTTACCCTGATGGATTTATGTAGGAGGCACGCAGACATAGGGTAGGGTACATGATTTCATGTTGCATCTGCACACACAATTAAAAAAATTCACATCTATATAAGGACTTTTTTTTGGCATTGACATTTTTATTTGATTGACAATTCTTATTTTATGATCATTCTCATTAAATTCTACAATGAGGTACGTATGCATACGTTTTAAAGATAAAAGAAAGTTTTATTTATTTATTTCAAAGTAGGATTTCTTGCAGAATGGGTGGTCACTTGTGAATATATTAAAAAGTAAATTGTTGTTGTATTATTAGTGTTATACATTTCAATAGATTAATTAGAGGCTGAGATTTAAAATGTAAAATAAATGATAAATAATAATAATTATTAGTAATATAATGGCCAAGCATAATAATAATAATGATAATAATAATAATTATTATGTAAAATAACTTTTTCTTCTTTTGTTTTTTTATTTGGGGTAAACTATGACTTTGGCACATTAACATAGTAGGCTAATGTATACTTGAATAAATACTAAAATTAATGAATAATAAATAAATTGCTGTTTTCGTTATTTTAATTTTAGGGTGAAATATGACTTGGACGTGCTTACATGATGTTAGGCTAATGTATTGGAAGTCTATCTTATACATGTATTGCAGTGAAGAGGAAATAAGCCATGTCTTTTAACATTATGTTTGTATCCTGCTGCAGAATGCGTGAGAATGAGTGTGCTGAGCGGTGACAGCAGTCTCTTTCTTGGTGACAGCAGCTGAGGCGGGCGGGTGGATCATGGGAGCGGGATCATCCATCTGTCTGCTGCGTGGAGCAGCGCCTTCACAGCTGTCTAACCGAGGAAACACGAATGTGATTGGGGCAAAGAGCGTTGCTTCTAATCGACGCCCAAACACGACAACTAATCTTACGACGCCCATATTAATTAGAGCTCAATTGTATTAGACTAATCCCAAAACGATTTCATTTGCGCGCTACTGGCGTTGCAATGCGTCCGTCATGTGGAGGATATTCGGGGTTGAGCATTGCACGTCGCCCTTGCTGGTCTGGGATAAGACTCCCTCTCACGTCGTGATGCGCCCAGTGAGTCGTGACCGGAAATCATTTGCCACATGTCCAGACCTCCACTCCCTGAGCGCAAGACTAACAAATGACTCTTAAAGCTATTGGTCATGCAGGTTTCATTTGTTTGCACTGCAACATTTTTTTTTTTAATATATAAAAACCGAGTGGCTAATTACTTGCAAAACAAAAAATATTGCATTTGTGTGCATTTTCATTTTCTCCAGTCTTTTTTTTTTTTTTTCGTGATGAATAAAAATATCGACTTAACTGTTGTATAATTGCAACTTGATAATAGAGTAGTGTGCATGACTGGGTGGAAAGGAACAAGCATCTGGGGTCACTTCTGCTTTTAGCACATCATGTGCCAGTTTGAAGTCAGAGCCACGCTCTTCTAATTAGTACAGAGGTTGAAACTCATTCTCCCTGCAAAGCCATGGCATGAAACCAGCACAAGTTATGTAAGGCAGCAGCTTTTCTATCTCGGCATGCACCGGGTTTAAGAATAGCTGCACTTCAAAATCTAATTTAACTCTGTACATTGCATGTCAACACGCAATGAATTATAATGCCTACATGTAGATCTGCATAACTTACTTATTCCTGCCTTGCCACGGAACCGTTCCGTGGATGTTAAAGGCTCTTCATGAAGCATCAATGCCAATAAATAACCTTTATTTGTATTTAGTGGATTGCATAAATTACTCATTCCTACCTTGGCCCATAAACTTCTATTGTAATTGCATGACTGTAAACATGTTTTTTAGACAATCTTACAAAATCATTTTCTGTGGTAATGCTGGCTTAAATGCTTTAATTCTCGTTCGAATCAAACCTCAAGCTCATTGACAAGGTCTTGTGGGAAGTTCACACCTCAAATCTCCTTTATGCTCGGATATTTATTGCCATCTGTCTGCTAGATCAGCTTCTGAGGGAGCATTATCTGTCCTTCCTCCCAGGTTTGCAGCTTTGAGAACAGCCAGTGCCTCTTTCCTGCAGGATGAGGAGATCATAATGAAGCGCAGAGAGGTGGTGTGCTAGCCTTGGCTGTGCCTCCGCTCCCTATTCTTTATCTTGCCTCTGTGGGCTCTGTGTGGCTCATTGTCATGCCAGTCAATGCTGAGTCCTGGCCGGCCGGTTTATTCTCAGGTCTTGCCCTCTGCTGTGGGTTGGTACTGGGACAATGTGCCTTTGTCATTTGAGCCATGTTCACTTCCTGTCCTGCAGCCTCACTGTTGGATGAGAGCAGAGACAAATGATTCCCATGTGAAAAATATCCTACAGATTCCACTTAACAATGGCATTAAAATGGACATGAAGTGCACACAGTAGATTAGTGCATTGGGATTTTTTACCGTCTGAACAGGTGACGTCATGGACCGTTTGTCCTAGCAGTTCACACAGACAATGATTTGCAGGGACAATTGGGAAGTCATCTGTTTTCAGTGAGAGTTTGTGATGTGAAGTCAACATGAAACCAAACTTTTTTTTTATGCCAACAAGCAGCAGTCAGATGCTACCAATGGGCAGTGATACTGTAATATATATATATATATATATATTTATTTTTATTTTTATTTATTTTTCCTCCCCAGGGGAAAGTCACATAAGTTTTGTAAGATATAAAATATAATATGCAGTTTCAAAACTAAAAGCAGCTGGCTTTATGAATGGCTCATTGAATCACTGGCTCACCCAATTTGTTCAAAAACGGTGAATCATTAAGGAACGATCAGGAGAAAGAGTACAAAATAGTCCATACGGACAACATTGTGTCTAAAATGTACATAATATTAACTTGAACATATCATTAAAATTTTATTTGTTATATACTATTGTATAAAGTATAAAATATCAATCTTAAAAGGAGGACACATGAGCATCCAGCTTAAGCCAGGCAGACACGTATTTAATGCAATTACACCAGAAGTAACTGTAATTAAATTACAGAAAAATCAATCCCTTACTTTACTGTTTCAAGGGAAAGTAATTAAATTACAGTAATGAATTTCTTGGTAATGCACTACACTCACTGCATGCATGGATAGAATAAAAATGCTGTATGGAAATCCGTTTCAGAAAGCTTAAGCCAGGCAGACACGTATTTAATGCAATTACACCAGAAGTAACTGTAATTAAATTACAGAAAAATTAAGAGCAATCCCTTACTTTACTGTTTCAAGGGAAAGTAATTAAATTACAGTAATGAATTTCTTGGTAATGCACTACACTCACTGCATGCATGGATAGAATAAAAATGCTGCATGGAAATCCGTTTCAGAAATTCTCAGGATTCTAAGTAAATTTGATTAATGCAATAATAATTGCATCTTGTTCGTGATGCAATGCATTATGCGTCAATGAAATTTCTAGAATTTTAAAGATGTTTTTTTCTCTTCCAAATGCTAATTTTTAACATCAAGACAACTGCGTCGTTGTCAAAATGTAATAAATTTTGTGTACACACCTTAATCATTTATTTTTTCAAGTTTTAATTGTAATTTTCAAGGTAAACATTTTTAAAACAAATATCATGATCATGATTTAATTAATAAATATTCTAAAAATTTGAATAAATAATAATGAATAATCCTTCATTATAACATCGGGACTCCCCCAAAATTTCTGAATATTTCTGAATTCATTATTCATGATAATTGTTTAAAAAAATGTTTGCCTTGACAATTAATTCATTCATTAATATTCAATTGTCAAAATGTAATTAATTTTGTGTACACACCTTAATCATTTATTTTTTTTAAGTTTTAATTGTAATTTTCAAGGTAAACATTTTTAAAACAAATATCATGATCATGATTTAATTAATAAATATTATAAAAATGTGAATAAATAATAATGAATAATCCTTCATTATAACATCGGGACTCCCCCAAAATTTCTGAATATTTCTGAATTCATTATTCATGATAATTGTTTAAAAAAATGTTTGCCTTGACAATTAATTCATTCATTAATATTCAGAAATGCTGGGTAGTCTCTCATTATGTCATCTGGACTATGTCATAAAGTTATGAACAAACGATTTTCCAGTAATGTTAATAGAATGTTCGTTCAAAGCTGTCTGGTCTTTAATAATGTTCTCAGAACTTTAAAAAAAATTTAATTATTCATGGAATGTTTTTTCTGAAACATTTTAGTTGGACATTTGAGTTAAACAAAAATGATTAACTTTTAAACATTAATTTAATCTTCGGCTTTATGCTTTTTTATTTATGAATTGCATTTTTATATATTTTTAAACATAAAAAAGTGCCATATCATTGATTCAGATGCTGTATGTCACTAATGGTCACTGAAACTCATGTATTCTCAAAAAAAGTTTAATTGCATATGAATAACTTTTTGTTCAGTTTGGTCTTCTTGACTCTACAGCATTTGCAGGTCTGTATTATTGCACTTGCTACTAAGAAGCCAATGATAGGCCCTCATAACTCATGCACTTTGAGTTACTCTGGGCCTAAAAAAAAATACTCCTGCTGCATTACATTAATCTCCATCTAGGACCAGATCATGTTTCCAAGGACGGTTTATCTAAACGAACTCAAAGACCTTGTGCTGCTCCAGCGGAACATTCTCTCATGTTCCTTCTCTGATACATGTCTTCCAGGAAATCAGGGTCAGTTAGCACTTTGGTCTTTAACTCAGCACAGTTTGTTTAGCGAGAGAACGGGAACCTGTTTGGAGAAAGATAAGGGCATGTTTACAGCTCCTCATGATGGACACATGTGCTGATTTGACTAATCTAAGATCCTCCAAGCACATCTGTGAATGTCATTGCATACTGGAGACTATAGCAATGCACAACATTCGTTCAGCTTTTTTTAATCTCAAATCTTCCATTAGTCTTACACCAATGACTAAGCAGCCCATGTCGCTGTTACTAAGTCAGAAAAAATGTGGAATGTGTAAATGTGATATGAAACTGTAAAACACTTAGAAACTTAAACTACTTCATCAAATCAACCAATTAGAATAATGTTCTCAGAACTTTACAAAAAATTTAATTATTCATGGAATGTTTTTTCTGAAACATTTTAGTTGGACATTTGAGTTAAACAAAAATTATTAACTTTTAAACATTAATTTAATCTTCGGCTTTATGCTTTTTTATTTATGAATTGCATTTTTATATATTTTTAAACATAAAAAAGTGCCATATCATTGATTCAGATGCTGTATGTCACTAATGGTCACTGAAACTCATGTATTCTCAAAAAAAGTTTAATTGCATATGAATAACTTTTTGTTCAGTTTGGTCTTCTTGACTCTACAGCATTTGCAGGTCTGTATTATTGCACTTGCTACTAAGAAGCCAATGATAGGCCCTCATAACTCATGCACTTTGAGTTACTCTGGGCCTAAAAAAAAATACTCCTGCTGCATTACATTAATCTCCATCTAGGACCAGATCATGTTTCCAAGGACGGTTTATCTAAACGAACTCAAAGACCTTGTGCTGCTCCAGCGGAACATTCTCTCATGTTCCTTCTCTGATACATGTCTTCCAGGAAATCAGGGTCAGTTAGCACTTTGGTCTTTAACTCAGCACAGTTTGTTTAGCGAGAGAACGGGAACCTGTTTGGAGAAAGATAAGGGCATGTTTACAGCTCCTCATGATGGACACATGTGCTGATTTGACTAATCTAAGATCCTCCAAGCACATCTGTGAATGTCATTGCATACTGGAGACTATAGCAATGCACAACATTCGTTCAGCTTTTTTTAATCTCAAATCTTCCATTAGTCTTACACCAATGACTAAGCAGCCCATGTCGCTGTTACTAAGTCAGAAAAAATGTGGAATGTGTAAATGTGATATGAAACTGTAAAACACTTAGAAACTTAAACTACTTCATCAAATCAACCAATTAGAATCCAGAACTCAACAATGCTGCACTATACGTACAGATAGAAAGTTTGGACTGGCCTTCTGAAGAATCATCTCTGTTGTGATCTAAATCATTAATATTATTGTGCTATTATTTAAAGATATTCATGAAGAGCCTCTCCTCCATGTCCTATTGCTAGGGTGGCCATTTCTATAACCTTTATATAACCTTTAACCTTATTAAATGTAAGCATAATTTTCATGTACATTAATTTATTTATTCAATATATGTAGTCATAATAATAAGACACTATAGGGCTGGTATAAATAATATGAACAAAATCCAGCTTTTCACTGCAGAAGGGGCATTTAGATGTATTTACACAGACTGTTTAATGCAGCTCAGAGATGCCATGAATGCATTTACACTGCAGTTACAATTCATAAATAATATTAGGAGATTAATGTGTTGAATATAATAAATACTGAATGCAGAACTATGAAATGATACTTTCAATAACCACTAGTAGGTCTTAATGAGTGAGTCAATGATTCATTGAGAAATGAACCAACTTGCTGATTTCGGAACTGAGTGTTTCCCATACATTGATTTATTTGTGGCGGACCACCACAATATTAAAGGGGTCATATGATGCGATTTAAATTTTTCCTTAATCTTTGGAGTGTTACAAGCTCTTGGTGCATAAAGAAGATCTGTAAAGTTGCAAAGACTAAAGTGTTCACTTCTGAGCAGCGCATGCACAACGCTGACCTCATACGTCATTCCCCCGGAACTGCTTCTGTGTACAACTGCTGGCGCAAGCTAGATTCAAGTGATTATTACGGTTTGAATATGGATATTTTTCTTACAAAAACGCATCGATTCGCTACAGGAGGCCTTTGTTCATCCCCCGGAGCCGTGTGAGACACTTTTTTTTGTGGAAGGGTGCTTTTTATTTCACGTCATTTGAACCAAAGGAATGCAACACCCGCTGAGTACAACGATAGAGCTTGAAAGATCAAAGACAATTTTTTATATAACTCCGACTGGATTCGTCTGAAAGAAGAAAGTCATATACACCTAGGATGCCTTGAGGGTGAGTAAAACGCGGCCTAATTTTCATTTTGGGGTGAACTAACCCTTTAAGGGCGTAACATTTCCGTCACACGCTTGAGGCATTCGGCCAATCACAACGCACTGGATAGCTGGCCAATCACAGCACACCTCGCTTTTCAGACCGATGAGCTTTGTAAAAATCGACGCGTTTCAGAAAGGCGGGGCATAGAGGAGAAACAATAATGTACATTATATGGAAAATAATGTGTTTTTTTAACCTTAAACCGCATAAACACATTGCATTACACCAAATACACAAAATAATGTTCTTTTTAGCAACGTCATATGACCCCTTTAACACTGACTGAGACAAATTGATTTTCCAAAAGGCTTTGACTTCGTTGAATAAATATGAGCACTGCACATTTCAAAATCAAAACGTGGCACGGGTGTTTTTATATGGATATATAATAAAAATGTACATAACTTAATATTAACTTGAACATAACATTAAATTTTTTTTTGTTATTTATTATATACCATTGTATAAATATAAAATATCAATCTTAAAAGGAGGATACATGAGCATCCAGCTTAAGCCTGCGCTGACAGGCAGACATGGAATTGCAATCTAGTTAATCTTAGCTCGAGAATCATACACAACTGATAGTGGTTCTCGTGTTTAATGAAGACAGGACGTTTTTATGCTCCTGAAAGCACTTTTGAGATTAACTATCAAAGCCAAACATCAGATCTGGCCAATTTTCTAAGGCACACTGAGCACTTAGTACTGCCAAATCATCACAGCAACAGGCACACTCAGCTTTTTGCGTGTGTGGGTTGTTGGTCGAGGGTGTAACTGTTTATAAGATATGCCCTTTAGTAAGTTCAGTGCTGATGTGTCAGTACTCATCCGTGGGAATTTCTCCTTGAACTTGTCTTAAAATATGCTTTAAACATCCCAGCAACTTTTGGTTGTCTCTCAGCCAACACTGTGGGTTCACCGTCAGTAGGGTTATGTGGGAAAAGAGTGGGAAATGAGGGTGTGTGAGACATGAAAGGAAAAGATTAGATGAAAACGAATGCAGAGGAAAAAGAGAAATATGTTTTTGAGACTTTGGATGGGGAAAGTCGGAGGCCTGAAAGGGAGGAGCTGACACAAACAAACCCTCCTTAAAACCCAAGGTTTCTAAACTCTAAGATCTGGGCTTTGTCTGTATGCTAGGAAAAAAACAATGCCAAATGAAACAAGTTGAAGTGAAATCAAAACTTTTCCATAGATGATTGCTCAGGGGCAGTTTCCTTTCAGATCAGGCTGTAAACAGGCCCACGCGGTACCTCCACCTGCCGAAATTTCCATAAAAACTACACCAAAAAATTCCACATTATTCCTAGTCTTGTACATATTCCCCATCCATGTAAGTACATATTTATCTTATATGATTGCACCTTCATCTAACAATATGCAAGTATTACTCTCAGCTTTATTGAACACCTTTTAATGTTTAAACCCATTCAGAAGAATTTGGAGTAGTAAAACGCTGTTTTCAAGAAACATTTCACAACATAAAATAGTTGTTTCATTCTTTCGATTCTTTCTCTGAACGTCATGCACTCTGTTTACGGTTGTATGTACAACCACTGCTTCCACCGTTTTCAAATTCTACACTGATGAGTCATGAACGATCGCTGTTGCGTGAAAATGATGTCTGTTGTAGCGAAATCCCGTCACCGTGTTTGCTAACACACTGCTAACACCCTGTTTGTTTGAGGTAACAGCATTGACCATAAGTTTCTGCCCTTGAGCTTCTCCCTGCGTTAAAACGCTAATTCAGTCATCGCTCTGGCTACCGTGGGCGGAACAATGCATCATTTGCACACACTTTTCACGCTTTTAGGCAATCCCTCCCTTTTATTTTTAACAGAAGGCTTGGCACTTGGGTATTTAAGAGAATGACTGACATGTAAAATATTTAAGGATCTTATCTACTCAGACACACAGAGTACATTAATGGACAACAGCACTGCTAGGGTATTATTATAATACACCTTAGCAACCTGCCTGGTTTTTAACATATTAAAAACCATGCAGAATGTATAGCAACACCCTGGCATCTTCAACACTCATACACTGTCAAACCTAACAGTCAACTCCATTAAATGAAAATCTTATCAAATATTACTGAAAGTTCATTGCACTTCATAGAAACAAAGTTATGTGAACTCAATAACTGAGTATATTAAGCAGAACGTAAACTGAATGAGTTACAGCCAAAGCCACTGGAAGGTAAGCCTGCAACCTTTAGCCAAAAAAAGCTTAACGCTAACGCTGCAGCTTTGGTGGTATGTACGCTTTGGGGTTTTTTTGTCTTTTTTTTCCTCCCGCTTTTGTGAGGAAACAACTTATCGTTTAATGAATCAACAGTCTGTTTGCTAATCTTCAGCATGTTTTAATTTAGACTAATCAATACAGTACTTTCGTTGCCAACTATATGTAGATTTTACCTTGAAAAAAATGTTATTTTTTAAAGTGCCCCTATTATGGATTTTTGAAAATTACCATTCATGCAGTGTGTAACACAGCTCTAAGTGAATGAAAACATCCTGCAAAGTTTTAAATCTAAAAGTGCACCGTGTATAAAGTTATTGTCTTTCAAAAGAAAGAGTCTGTCATGAAAACGAGTCATTTTTAAAATGAATCTTAAAGGTTTAGTTCACTTTCAAATTAAAATTTCCTGATAAATTACTCACCCCCATGTCATCCAAGATGTTTACGTCTTTCTTTCTTTAGTCGAAAAGAAATTAAGGTTTTTGATGAAACAATTCCAGGATTATTCTCCTTATAGTGGACTTCAATGGCTACCAAACGGTTGAAGGTCAAAATTACAGTTTCAGTGCATCTTCAAAGTGCTCTACATGATAACAGACGAGGAATAAGCTATCTAGCGAAACGATCGGTCATTTTCTAAAAAAGAATACAAATTATATACTTTTTAACCTCAAACGCTCGTCTTGTGTAGCTCTGCAATGCGCATGCGTACTCTGTGCAGTCCCGTTCGAAACAGTTAGGGTAGGTCGAAAAACATCATCTCGTTTTCTCCTCCAACTTCAAAATCTTCCTACATAGCTGCAGAAGTACCGGCCCAGTGTTTACAAAGTGAACATGCAAAGAAGGTCAAAGCCCTTTACAAAAAACCGGTAAAACAGCGATGTAGGACGATTTAGAACGATTTTGAAGTTGGAGGAGAAAATGAGTTGGGAGTTTTTTGACATACCCTAACTGTCATGAACCGGAATGCACAGAGTTCTCTTGTGGCCAGACGAAACCAGCATGGCGTGGTTTAATTCCAGGTTGCAACGCACATCAGATTGAGCAGAGGACTCGTCTGGTTCCTGTGGTCTTGTCCCGATGGCTCAAAATAAACATGAAACAGACTAATATTAGTATAGATGCCATTCTTCTTACAAAGTAACGCGTATATCGGGTGTTATGGGAAGTGTTCCCGGTTCCAGTTGACTTAATCAGTGCAGCCTAACAATCCTTTAATGGATCATTTGAATGATAGAAATGTGACATTTTCCCATTTTCCTTGACCTAATCTAAAGTGAGAACTATTTATGGTTAAGTTGTTAACAAAGCATTATCTAACTCCTTGCATATGAGCTAATTAAACAGTAATAACTGTGTTAGTTACAGTGACAATGAATGAAGAACTCACTATTCGTGGAGAGTCTATTAATGTATTAAATACAGTTTATAAACTGTGAATTAATAAACTAATAGTTAATCGTTTGTAAGCACGTGTATACTTATTGTTTAGTGTTTATTTATTTATTTATTGTTTGTTTGTTTGCTTGTTATGTAGGGATTTAAAAGAATTGGCGCTGGCAACCATCTTCTACCCAGTATAGTTTAGTAACCACATAGCAACACCTGGGCAATAACCTAGATTACCAGAGCAATACCATAGAAAATACCTAAAATACTGCATATCAATTTGCCAAAGCCACTTAGTAACCGCATAGCCCTGGCAAACACCAACAACATCCTGCCAAGTTTTGCACATGGAATTACTTTCATTTTCTACAAATAAAAAATCAGGTTAATCTTATTAGTTTATATCTTAGGCCTTGTATAATTTATGCCCTGGAAAAAATACCTTTGATTTCCTTCTATTGCTGCCAGTACCGATAAGTGAGTGTATCCTGCATTACCTCTTACTTTCTCACGTGCCTGCTTATGCGTCTTGTGGTGGGAGACATGGTTGGGAGAGTGATTTATATCAGCTGAGAAAGAAAAACTGCTGACATCTCTGGGAAACCCTTCCTTTCTGTTCCTCTTGCAGCAGCTGGAAAAGTGTGTGTGAAACAGAGGGGGAGTCCTGTGTGTGTCCACTGAAATAAATGACATGTGCAGTGGGAAAGCGGATGATCTGTACATTTAGTGCTCATTCACTTAATGAAAACCTCTCTGTACAAATCATGCCGAACTCACATGCCCCGAGTGGATATAGTTCAGCATGTGATACTCCTCAGGAAAGCATGTGCAGATTCCAGCCTCTCCCTAGAGCACGCGGCTCCCACACACTGCGCTATTTGCCCCACTGGAAAATGGTTTGGTGTCTACTATTACCCACATGTTGTTGTATTGCAGTGGCATTATAGTGCAATATAACATTGTGCTGAAATTGATATCATTCTCTGTCTCCTTGTCGTGCCTTTGATCATTATCAAGTTTCGCACGTGTCCTGGGAGCTGGGTGGATATGCTTTGTCCTACACACGTCTGGGGTTTAAATCTGTCATATTAAGAGGCATTTCGGTATCTTGATGCTTTGTCTACAGCCCAGTTAAAAATGGGTTCATTTGATTGTCTTTTAATAAAAAGTTGACCCAGGATTTAGTCTGCAGAACTAAAACTATGTTGTCAAAAGCACCGGTACCTCCCCTGATAGCACATGTACATCACGGAGATGTCTGCATTTACATCATTAGGCTACATTATTTTTTAGAGTGTTTGCTCATCTGCAATCTAAAAGACGTTTCCTATCAGATGTCAAATAGACGTTTAGAAAATGTCTTTAAGATGTTTTTGATTTAGAATGTATGTAAAACTGACATCTTAGAGACGTCTATCAGATGTTTGTACACAGCAGATGCTTTCCAGGTGAAGCGATCTTTAACAGACATCTCGCAGATGTACGTGTGCTTCTGGGTGGCTACATTATTTTTTAGAGTGTTTGCTCATCTGCAATCTAAAAGACGTTTCCTATCTGATGTCAAATAGACGTTTAGAAAATGTCTTTAAGATGTTTTTGATTTAGAATGTATGTAAAACTGACATCTTAGAGACGTCTATCAGATGTTTGTACACAGCAGATGCTTTCCAGGTGAAGCGATCTTTAACAGACATCTCGCAGATGTACGTGTGCTTCTGGGTAGAAGCAAAGCAAGTTTAAATAACATGGTTGCATCAGCAAATGCGTTTTTATATCACTTTGCTTTCGTTAACACTATCAGCGACAGCTAGGTTTAGGGTGGGGTTTGGTGTAGGGGGTATGTCATTTTCCAACACCATATAGAGCAGGGTTCCTCAATAGGCGGCCCGTGGGCCACATCCGGCCTGCCAGAGAAAAATGTTTGGCCCGCGCTAATTTCAAATAATGTGGCATGAAAATTCAAAGGCAGCATCAGAAAGCGACATTAACTTACATCTTGTCTACACCAGACGCAAGCGGCGCGGCGCGGTGCGACGCTTAGAATGTATGTAAAACTGACATCTTAGAGACGTCTATCAGATGTTTGTACACAGCAGATGCTTTCCAGGTGAAGCGATCTTTAACAGACATCTCGCAGATGTACGTGTGCTTCTGGGTAGAAGCAAAGCAAGTTTAAATAACATGGTTGCATCAGCAAATGCGTTTTTATATCACTTTGCTTTCGTTAACACTATCAGCGACAGCTAGGTTTAGGGTGGGGTTTGGTGTAGGGGGTATGTCATTTTCCAACACCATATAGAGCAGGGTTCCTCAATAGGCGGCCCGTGGGCCACATCCGGCCTGCCAGAGAAAAATGTTTGGCCCGCGCTAATTTCAAATAATGTGGCATGAAAATTCAAAGGCAGTATCAGAAAGCGACATTAACTTACATCTTGTCTACACCAGACGCGAGCGGCGCAGCGCGGTGCGACGCAACAAAATACAATAGAACTTATTATAATCAGTGATGCTGTCTACACTGGATGCGGCGCAGCGCGGCACGACAAATCCCCGACAGAAAACTGCTGACTCGTTCTCTTTATGATGTGCTGACACAAAGTTCAAATGATTTGCACTGCTTTGTAGCGTCCAGTGTAGATAAAATGCCTATATATAGCCTATACAATGTGACAGCAAAAACATGGCAAGTGTGAAGTAAAGAAAAGTGGACACTGAAAATGGATGATTCAAATATGAATGGACTGAACAGTTTTGAGTGAGTGAGTGAGTGATACCATCTTTGTTATGGATGTTGGTAACTTCGCAGTGAGTTCACAGTTTTAACGTAAGTTTGCTTTAGCCTAATTTATTTTCAAGATCTGAGGTAAAATATCTATTGTTGCTTTCACTATGGCTATAAAGATCACGCAAAATAATATTCAAACTCACATTAGACATTTATGACGTGCTGACACAAAGTTCAAATGATTTGCACTGCTTTGTAGCGTCCAGTGTAGATAAAATGCCTATATATAGCCTATACAATGTGACAGCAAAAACATGGCAAGTGTGAAGTAAAGAAAAGTGGACACTGAAAATGGATGATTCAAATATGAATGGACTGAACAGTTTTGAGTGAGTGAGTGAGTGATACCATCTTTGTTATGGATGTTGGTAACTTCGCAGTGAGTTCACAGTTTTAACGTAAGTTTGCTTTAGCCTAATTTATTTTCAAGATCTGAGGTAAAATATCTATTGTTGCTTTCACTATGGCTATAAAGATCACGCAAAATAATATTCAAACTCACATTAGACACTTTTAACATTGAATAAAGCACATAATCATTACCTGAGATTATCACTGTCATATTTTGTATGTTGTTCCTGCAGCGACGTCGCAGAAAATAAAAACCATTTCTAAAATAGAATTCCGTGTCGCTTATTGTCACGTGTCGCTGTCGTGGGTGGTTAGGACAAAAACTACAAATTGAATGAAATAGACTACTGGGGGGAAAAATCTGAATATTTATCGTGTGACCATCTTTTGATTATTTTAACAAAAGCAACAATAATATAATACTTGTAATAATAATAGTATTTATATACAGTATATACACTAAAAGCTATAAAGATCACGCAAAATAATATTCAAACTCACATTATACACTTTTAACATTGAATAAAGCACATAATCATTACCTGAGATTATCGCTGTCATATTTTGTATGTTGTTCCTACCGCAACGTCGCAGAAAATAAAAAACATTTCTACAATAGAATCCCGTGTCGCTTATTGTCACGTGTCGCTGTCGTGGGTGGTTAGGACAAAAACTACATGGAAAAGATACTTTTTATCGCGTCGCGTCACGTCTGGTTGGGACACACTGTGTTACAGTTTGATCCCCCCCCCCAAAAAATCTAATCATAAAAATATTAATGCTGACAGATCTAATAATTGAATCTGTAATTAGGGAAAGTGGAGAGAAGAGATCCAGTCTGGAGATGAGCAGGAACAGTTGATTTGCATGGCAGACATGGAGATCCAGATTTTGTGTTTGTTCATTTGTTTTTAATATTCAACAGGCAAAGTTCTTCTGTATCTAAATGCAAAAATGTTCATAATTGTTTGAATAAGACTGACTACTGGGGGAAAAAATCTGAATATTTATCTTGTGACCATCTCGTGACTATTTTAACAAAAGCAACAATAATATAATAATTGTAATAATAATAACAATTATATATATATATAGGTCAGTGGCCCTTGGCTTGGTATTGTTGGCAGAATT
>NW_015644072.1:246474-248689 GCF_001515625.1 Sinocyclocheilus rhinocerous
GCCCCTTGGCGAAAACTAATTGAGGAACCCTGATATAGAGCATTAAACTTTTAGGGACACTGCCCAGACATTTGAATTCTGAACCGCCACAATACGAGCCTGAACCAATAAACAAATAAAAATGCCTCAATACGTGCCTGTACCACCACAATAAAACGTGGCCACGGTGGCGTAGGCCTATTGAACGCGCGTTTTAGCGCCATTCATTTCACTTTTAAACTGCCGCGAAACGTGCAATAAGGCACGTAATAGCGGTGTTGCAGAAACGTTGCCAGGAGCACGTATTTTTAATTAGCCAGGATGCGCTGCTTTCAAATGTTCCCTTTCGCGTATGAGCGACTCTCTATGAAGAGCGTCTACTCTATGAAGAGTAGAATACACAATGAGATTACTCAAATCTCAACGAAAATATGATTTGAAATATTTAGATATGTTTCTCAAAGTAATATAAACATTTAAAATATATTTGTAAAAGTAATATAAATACAGCACATTTTTTATGATTAGATATTTTTATATTTACATACAACATTGAATTATTGAACAGTTACACAGTTTTGAAAAATACAATTTTATGTAGTAAAACAACACATTCTGAACAGTTATAGTTTTAAGCAGTAGGTTTGTTAGTATGCCACACTCTAAGAAAAGTCCATAAAAACAAGGCAAAATGTACTATGTAAATATAAAATAATTTTCTTTATTGATTTTTCACAGGCATTTTACCTGATTTAACTGATCAACAATTATAGGTACAAACTAACAACAAGGCCCAGATAGCACACGTGCGTCTGCAAGATGTCTGTTAAAGATCGCTTAAACAGATCGCTGATAGGAAACGTCTTATAGATTGCAGATGAGCAAACACTCTATAAAAAATACATCAGTCTTGCAGATGTAAATGCAGACGTCAAATAAACGTCTCTGTGATGTACGTGTGCTATCAGGGGGTGTATCATAAACGATACTCGCTTTCTGAATAAATTCATAATTTGAATAAAAGTTTTATTTTTCATGCTGGGAGTAACCTCCGTATAACAATGTGGGGCTGAATTTGAAATTGCTGTAATTTACTAATAAATATAGCAACAAACGGGACGAAAACAATCTGATGTGTCAAAATAGATCTTGCAGTTTAAGTGCAATAGACCTGCCATTTATTCTGTTGCCTGTTAGACCTGTGTTTCTTTGTTTTTCATTTTAATAGTAACTTTTAATTTGATTTGAAATGTTGGTACTGGGACAACACGAGTCTCAGGATTTCTGCGTTGTAGCGAAAGTGTTTGGGGGTCAGGATAAGGTGAGCAGCTCTGCTCTGTGACCCTCACAGGCCCCTGTGTCACCACTGCCTTCCTGTTCCTGCTCATTAAAGCACAGGACGTGGAGGAGAGTGCGAGTGGGAGGAGAACAGATCAGAGGAGAGAGAATCAAATCCCCAACCGAGTTCCTGTGCGTCTGTCCTTCCTGTCCCCCAATAATCTTTACACACACACAAAACACATGTTGTTGCTGCAGATATAGTGCATGGTATGGTGTAATTCTCTGATTTACACCATACCATGATTAAGTAACTATAATGTCAGAGCCTGATTATTCCTGATATTAACATTCGTACAGGGTGACACAATCACAAGTGGACAGTCCCATACGGCAAAAGAAAAAAAAAGTTCCTTGCTGATTATTATTCAAATGTGTTACATGTTCTCATGTGTTATAGACAACACATGTTTTTTTCCCCCTCAAATGTGGCATATGTGAATGTGTTTTCTTTAATATTTTTGAATATTAATTTTAAAAAAAATTTAAATATATATTTTTAAATGCTTCATATATATTCATATTTTTAAAATGTATATTTTGTATGTTTTCAAAAATATACAAAAATGACCAAAAATATATTGGTATAAAATATATTTACATCAATATATTTTTTAAACTTATTTTAGTTGAAACGTATTTTAGCACATATATTTTTGGCCATATGTGAATGTGTTTTCTTTAATATTTTTGAATATTAATTTTTTAAAAAATTTAAATATATATTTTTAAATGCTTCATATATATTCATATTTTTAAAATGTATATTTTGTATGTTTTCAAAAATATACAAAAATGACCAAAAATATATTGGTATAAAATATATTTACATCAATATATTTTTTAAACTTATTTTAGTTGAAACGTATTTTAGCACATATATTTTTGGCCCTTTTTT
>NW_015644072.1:248724-256331 GCF_001515625.1 Sinocyclocheilus rhinocerous
AAAAAATGTATATATATATATAGTTTTTTTTTTGTTTGTTTTGCCATATGGAATACTAAGCATGGAAATCAAACATATGACTTTAGCATATAAGCATTCTCTACTAGTCAAGATGCAATAACAAAAAGGGTCCAAAACAAGGCCCAAAACTAATGTGATTCAATGATGGAGACCACATTTGGAGTCCATCTGGCCAGTTCTGGGAAATGTGCAGTGTGCAGAACCTTTGATCCAGGTTTTGAGATGTGACAATGTTTGTGTTGAACTAAAGCGTAGCCTGTGGGTACAAAATGAGTCAGAGAAACTCTTGAAGTGTGCGAAAGGTGTTTACAGGTGGACTATTATTAATTAAGCCACCTGTGGTGGGATTCTTTGTTTAAACACATTGTGCTGCCGTCGGTTCATCAGCCATATTAAAGGCTTTGGATCCAAACACAGATCGCATGCTCAGCATTCTTGGCTGCTGACAGTGCAGATCAGTTATAAATGAACGAGCGTGTGAAGCTTACAACTCTTCCGTTTGTGTGTCAAGGTTTGGCCAATATGTGCTCAGGATCCACCTAGAAAACCCACCCACAGGTGTACTAAGACAGATCGGTGACTCACATCAGTACCAGGATCCTGATATTGGGAACAGGAATGTGCCTTTCTTTGTACAGAAACAGGTTTCGATGAAGTCTCCTGTTTCTCAATCTTTTTTCCTCAGAAAGTCTTTGCGCTGCTCTTCTGCTGCAGTTGCTTCACAGATGAGGTGACAGGAAACAACAGCTCTGTCTTCGTGTTTTAGTGCGACCTCTCACCCTTTCACTCTTTTTGACCTGCAGCTGTCCTTGCAATGTCAGAATCTGCTGTGTGATTCTACGGACAGGTTTTTCCAAGAGAGGATTTGCCTTCGCTATTGCAGAACAGGAAAGTTATTTGAACTGAACTGAATATCCACATACTTCTCCATTATTGTACGCATTGTAGTAACGGCACAAGAATTCTCTGGATTGTTTGTGCTTTGGTGTGTCTCTATCCACGTAGGTTTCTAGATATGGATAAGTGAATGTACCTCACCCAAACACTCCCTCAATACCTCATGTAAACTGTCACCAATATACATCTACAAAGAATTGCAAAGCACTGCATGTGTAGCAGAGTTCAGCATCTTAGTTCGACCTTTAACACAAATATATGTCATGATGACAAAATTACCGTTATTTTAGAAAGTTATTCATCTCAGTTACGACTGAAATTCTTTTAACAGATAAAGACATAGGGCTGTTTAGTGTTGTCAAAAGCAATGTAACGATACAGATGTACAATACGATCACAGATGTGTTTGTTGAGTGCACAAATGCAATGGCCAATCAGAGGCTTTTAAATCAGAATCAGCTCAATCTACCTTTTTACTAATGAGCCTACTACATTTTAGTTTGTTTTCACATCATTTGATTTGTCTCCGCTTAATCCCTATCAGTCGTGTTATCTAGAATGTTTCTAAAACATAAATATTAGATTTGTATCTGTTAAATATTTGTTATCTGTTTAAAAGATGGAAATCACTTTGAAATATTATCACTCATTGTTAACATCAATTAACAGCAGCTGCAACACCCTGAACACTATATCACTGTGCTGGTAAATGTTGCACAGCACCACTTACATTTGCTTTGCTCATTCATGTCAGAATAGATGTGTGCAACAGCTAAACTCTTTCATATCTTGTAAACAGTTATTCTGCCTTTGTGATCTAATCAGCGAATCTGTCCGAACCCAGATCAGATGTGTGACTCTCACGTGACTCACACCTGGCCTTTACAGGAAGCCAGAGGGAAACTTACCGGGGTCTCCCTTTCATGCTTCTTTGAACAAATTCTCTTCAAACGCATAGTATTACTGCACACTAAATTACTCACACACCAGCTGCGCTCTGAATGTTCACAAACATGACTCAGTGACCACCTCAATCTGACACTTCTTTCATTTCAAAGGGTTCCTGTGATCTGCACTTAAGGACCGAACTGAAAATACAAGTTTTTTTCTTCATTATTTGCTAACAAACCAGCCCATGCTGGTAAGTGTTTTTCAGTAGTGATTGAGGGTCCTGGCTGCACATCAAGGCTGGGTGTTACCAGCAGACAGTCAGATTGAGTTTGATAAGAAACTACGAGCTGCCTCTGTATGGCATTAGTCAGAGCAATTTTCTCAGTCGAATTCATTGACAGATTTATGTATTGCTAGTTTAAGAAAACTTGCAAGGATTTGCTAATTGTCTTCAGCTGTTTATAAGTATCAGTTCTACAACTTATGTTTGGAAAGAGGTTTGTCACCAAAGCGGCAAAGAACAAAGTCTTACATTTCGAAGTTGGAGTGTGTTAACAGGAAGAGGTACTTCTGTCAGGACCACTATTGTCAAAATGATAGATACTTAGCATAAAGTTTGGTTTGGCGGTATGGTTCTGTTCTGGGCAAAAACCTCCCTGCCCATCCATGCAGCCTGTCATGAATGAGCAGGGAGAGCAGCAATAATAACCCCCCTAGGGTTAACAGAACAGAACAAGGCAGATATCATTAATGTACTTAATGATATTTAAGTGTAACACTTTATTCAAGATAAAGGAGTCTGATTAGCAAGGAATATCAGAAAGCCAAGTCCTGACTGTGGCGAAAGGAGGAGCTGGGGATGGAGGAGGGTAATTTGCTCCTGAGCAAGCTGAAAAGCTGCTGAATAATACTGAATAGAGCTTATATAGGAATGCCGCGATAGGTGTCGTATTCCGATAGGTAGATGTGATCAGCTGAGAATCAGCTGATGCAAGCTTGACTCACGTGACCTGCCAGAACTAATGCTAACGCTTAATTTTTTGAACAGAATTCTCTGAGGGAACTGATTATCACCGCAGAGTGCAAAGAATGAATTGTGACCAGATAACTTATCATTTACTGCATCAGAACATCCTAGACTAGATCCTAAAGCTCCTAAAATCTCAGTAGAAGAGAGAGTTTGTGGATCTCGCTGTGGATCAATCATTCTAGAAGACTGTTAGTCACTCATTGGGACCATATTGTCAAAAAGGCCAGAGTGATGGATAGCAACCAATTAAATATTGATTTAGAGGATGCTTTTATCCAAAGAAACTTGCCGTGTCTTGCTCCAAAGCACAATGTTGGCTCTACCTAACCTTCTGTTTGCCAGTCGTAAGATTAGACTGCCATGACTTTTACCACATCACCTCACCAAACTGGATGGATGGATGGCTAGATGAAGAATGGAATGAAGTCTGTGGTAGAACCATCCGTACGCATTTCCCTCCATCAAGATGAAAGAATTCCATTGGGGGGGAAAAAAGCTTGAGCAAAACCCAAAGATGAAATCCTGGTCACTGAGCGTCATGTGAGAATGGACTGTTTCTTAGCTCCTTTATGAAATCATAAAGTGCTGAAAAAATTGGATTTTGCTTCGTTTTGTGGCTGTGTGGTGTGTGTAAAAGTTTAAGGTTATTATTCCAATACTCATTACAATCTGAAAGTTTTCGAATTCTCTCTCTATTTCTTTGTTTGCATTGCCATATGTCAAGGCATACATGCAGCACTTTTGTTCTTAGTGTGATGTGTATATATATATTTCCAAATATGACAGCATTGCAGCCCAAAACCATGCGTGCTTGTTTGATGAAAATAGCTCCAATAAAAGCTGATGAATCATTAGTCAGAGCAGAGCGCCCTTGCATAAGCTGCTGGTGCTGTTTGTGGGAGGGGACGAAAATCTTGTTATATGCAATGTATTTTGTCTTCTCTGCTGCAGCCAGTCACCATCCAAAATTACTGTGCAAATGCCTGACTTTAGCTAAGACGATCTTTACCTTAGGTATACCTGAGGGAGGAATTCACAACAAATGAATTGCACGGTTTACGTTCACAGACAGATCTGTGTTGTTTTACCATTTCATTCGCTATGCATGATAGTGGCGCAAACATTTCCAAAAATGGAAGCACAATTTATATATGTTTTCCTACAAAAACATGCTTAAACGAACCTAAGATGGTTTTCTAGTCTTGCTAGTTTTAGGTGGTTTATACTGGTCTTCCTGGTTTGCCTAGATGGTGTTTAGTTGGTTTGGCTATGCAACCAGCCCAAAATCCCTCTAAAACCCCCTAAAACTCTAAAACAAACAAGCCTGACAGAGGGACCAGCTCAAACCAACAAACCAGTTTATGCTGGTTTAAGATAATTTTTTTTAGCAGGGTTGCAAGCCGATTTTGAGAACTACATTGTGGAGGATGCAACAGACCAACATGATCTAGCACTTGAATACCGGATGGCGAAATACAGCGTATATAGTT
Organism: Sinocyclocheilus rhinocerous; assembly: GCF_001515625.1. Classification (NCBI taxonomy): domain Eukaryota; kingdom Metazoa; phylum Chordata; class Actinopteri; order Cypriniformes; family Cyprinidae; genus Sinocyclocheilus; species Sinocyclocheilus rhinocerous. The sequence continues at coordinate 253,054 of NW_015644072.1, forward strand.
ATAAAGTTGTGAAAGCAAGTGTTTGTGACTGAGATGGACTTTTAAGAAATCAATACAAGGCAGCACAGATGCTGATCTGATGTCTGTTGCACAGGAAGTCATGTCTCAAAGTCATTAACAGTCTGTCTGTAGTGGCGAGACCATAAGGAAGAAAGATCAGACAGCCATTAGCGCTAACACTAAACAGGGTCCTTTTTTTTTTACCGGGACAGTCTGAGTCCTGTTTATACCATCTGGAAACTCAGCCATCTTGGCACATGAACCAGGGTTTTCCCTCAGTGAGTCACTGCTGACTGATAAACTTTCTCTCTCCCCTCTACCCCGCCACTTCTTTCGCTTTTCTCTCGCTCACTCTCTCAGCAGACCGGGGTGTGCCGACAAGGAAGAGACAGAGACATTCAGTGAGTCGCAGGGCTGAGCTACAGTCTGTGAGACTGGGAGGAGACAGACAGACAGGCAGAAAAATTACACGCAGGGCGGGATTTCCTTGTCACTGGCTCAAACCATGCAAACACATGCAAATATTTTGCAAATGGTTTTTCTTGCGAATGCAACTTTTGGGGTTTATACGAGACTGTTTCCCCGAGGAACAGTTGACTGGTTATTTGAGTCAGAGGTTTAAAAGCTACGTTGACTTTCAGTTAATCAGTTGTCGATTGAACATCTGAATATGTTTCACTCTTTATCATCAACCCTAAAACATCCTGCACATCCTTTACACACCCATCTGTGTCAGCAGACCATGACTTACCAACAGTTTTTATATTTGAGTAGTTTATCTAACAGCCAGGAGTCAGTAGTTGTGTCCCAAATTACATACTATACACTATGTACTTGTTCTATGTACTGTGTACTGTAGAATATGAATTATATAAGATTGTTTTGTCATCCAACATCAGAGTCTGATAGCTCCTCCCCCTCTGGTACATAATTAAATATGCGACCATTAAGTGCATGAAGTGTGCAACCTTCCACACTTTGTTGTTCTGGTTAAATAAGTGCATCATCCGGGTACTTAAAGTGCATGTTTTCTTTTTGGAATTTTCAGTGTGAACACACTAATCACACTATTTATATTAAAAACCAGCATAGGATAGTGCATAAGTACGCAAATTGGCACACACCTAGAGTTCCCAGTGTACTGCACTACTTCCCTAAGTAGTCTCACCCTTAGTGAGCTAGAATAGAATGTTTATACCTCATTCAGTGGGAATGCTATGTTTCTGATAAATATCTGCCCCACCAGAATGATTTGATTATGGGAAGATTCGCCTTGAAAAGTTGATCTGTTATGAAAAGTAGTGGTGTAATCTGTAAACGGATCTCACAGTCGAATGAGCTTTTTAGTTGCACTGTATTTAAGGTGGAATCTGTATTCCACACTCACTCACTCACTAAAATGAGCTCTGTTGAGAACACCTACATAGTGAGCTGCCTACAGGTAGCATTTTTAGGCATAATAGGCATGATCCTGACATAAAAATGTTCTAAACAGTAGGCAGTTTTATTATCGTGCCTATAAAACGATAATTCAGTTTGGTCAAAATCTAAGGCAGCATAATGTATCCTTCATAAAGATAGCAATCCCAGAATGCATTGCAACAACATTCACTCAATATGACAGCATCCTAACTAAAAAGTATTTATAGTAAGAGTAAAAAATAGTAAGAGTAGTAGGCTAGCATGCTCTGAATTGAGCCTGAGTCTCCCATACATCATGTGTGGAGCGCTATTTGTCGTTATTTGCCAGTTTAGCTCACTTGACGGCCATATTGGCAACAGGGTCAGAAATGTACTTTTCCATTTCCAGTTTTTGCCCCCTGGAATTGATTTCCAAAATGGTTCATCATATGACCATGACGTTAGTCTAGTCTAGTGCAAGTTATGCAAAAACACCCGTTATAATCAGTGAAGCTATGAAATAAATATTTTGCTTACATCGTATCTGCACTGTATTATTTATGATGAGAGAATTCACGAGCGCAAAGAATTCAATCAATGAGAGCACACACTCAACAACAACTCAGCGCTGACTAATCTGAACGCCTCCGACTGGCCAAAAGCAATCTGATGCAGTGTAATTATGCGAATAGACACTTTTCATTCATTTTCACATTTCATTTTAATCATGACAGCAATAATCAATTGTTTAATTGTGCAGGGGCAGTTTTTTCCCCTTTATCTTGAATTTGTGGGGCATTTATGTTCATTTTGGTGGCATTTTTGCCACAAGCCCCTGTTAATTTCCAACCCTGATTCTATTTTGGTCATACAACACCGACTCCTAGCTATTAGAATGATGAAATACAGAATCTCAAAAAACAAATTGCCAAACTCTCTTTTCAACGTGTTTCAAATCAGTAGTTAAATCTGACAAGAAGTGTTGCACTGTTTCTTATGTTCAAGTAGTGTTAAATTTTTTTCTTTTTTTAGGTTGGTTCACTGCAGTGATGTGAAGAGTTCACCAATTATTCTTCTATTTAGATCCCTTTACTAGAGCCACTGCGCGTTGATGATAAGCATAAGCATAGTTAACAGTCTTGGTCTATACTGTCTTTATGGTACACAGAGTTGGATGTTTCACATCTCTCTTAAAGTTTAATTTCCATTAGCATACTATTTAACTGTTGTGTTGTAGGCTTAAAATACTACATCATTAGCTTAGCAACATGCTAATGTTATTCACTAGTACGTGTTACATTTATCAGAGTGTCAAGCCATTAGCTTAGCAATATGCTAATGTTTTTCCACTTGCTGACATGCTACAGTTTTTTTTTTACTAATTTACGTTTATGCTGATCAAAGTATTATGTCATTAGCTTAGCAACATGCTAATATTTTTTTAAATAATGTATTATATGCGTATCAGTGTTTCATGTCATTGGCATATAGCAACATGATAATGTTTTTCAAAAATGTGTGTTTTTATGCTTATCAGAGTATAACGTCATTAGCTTAGCAACATGCTTATGGCAATTCTGAGTCTCCCATATTTGTACTTTAATGAGCACTTCGTGTGGCATGCAGAGCTATCTATCAAATATCTCATGAGGTTTCAGTTAGGGTGCTGCCTTAGAGACGTCTACTCTCTATATAGGCAGCTGACTTCTATGTTATGGAGCAATACTGCACTCTAAAAAATGCTGGGTTAAATACAACCCAGTGCTGGGTAAAATAGGGACAAACCCAGCAATTGGGCTGTTTTGACCCAGCGGTTGGGTTAACCTTCTGGGTAGTAACCCAACCGCTGGGTCAAAACAACCCAATTGCTGGGTTTG
>NW_015644072.1:256436-308198 GCF_001515625.1 Sinocyclocheilus rhinocerous
TTTACCCAGCACTGGGTTGTATTTAACCCAGCATTTTTTAGAGTGTGAAGTGCTCATGTTAGAGTTTTAAATTACAGCTTCACCCTGAGCATACTCATGAAAGCTCATGAAAACTATTAAGAAATACAGATACAAGCACAGATCTGTCATTAATGCAGAACTCTGACAGGAAGGGAAACCGAGTAACAAATTCACTGATTGAAGCAACACTTTCTTTCCATGGTAGTCAGTGACAGTTACTGTGTTAAATGTCAAGGCAAACATTTTTCCTGAAGTGACGCATGTTGTTGCAGCGGTAAATGTGCTGCAGGCTGTGAGAAAGCTGATGTCTGCTATCTGCAGGATCTTGTCATGGTTGATCACTGAGTATCTGCTGACCACACAGTGACATCAGAGTGTGAGTGTGTTTGTGTGTGGTCAGCAGCAGGTGTGTTCGCAGAGTGACAACAGCTGCATGTCTTCTTTAAAAATGGGAGGGATGTACCAGATTCAGTCACACATGGTTGTCCTGTTTCTAACTAAACAGTTACACCATGACTTGACCTCTTCACCTCTTCACTTCCCTAAACACAACCATCGCATAGAACTATGGACAGTGTGCAAATTATTCTTTCAAGGGGTCAACAATTTTGTGAATTTCTATGGGTATTTTCAGGGTTCAGTCTGACGAAGTTAATTTTTAATTTTTGAGGTGGGGGTTGAGATATACAAGAAGTTGATGCATAACATGTCCATTGAGTATATAGGGAATATAATTTATAAAGAAGAGTGTTCTGGATATATTAAGATCTGTATATGATCATATTTTTTTATTTTATGTTTTTCACAATTTTTAATCCTCTTTTCCTTTAATTTATTTGAAATGGTTCTACAGGGTCACAAATGCTTTTAAAAAATAGTTTTAAATGAAGAGTATTATGTCACACTGCAGGACATGTCAGCTTTCCAAAAGTATTTCACTACATCTTTGTGTTATATGTGAATCTGTATTTAAGTCATAATAATTACAGTGTTTTGCAGATGTACTGATCCTAATGCAATTTCAAAATATAAAAAAAAAGGCCCCCAAAATATATGAAAATATATTTAAAAAATATAAATACATTTTTAAAAACATTTAAAACTATATTTTGCTCTCCGCATATTTAAATACAAGAAAAAACATTCACATGTCACATTTGAAGAACAACCTTATTTGTTGTCTTTAACTCGTATGAACATATAAGATTGGAAATGTATTTTATTGCCCCTGAAATACATTTTGACATATATTTTGGAATATGAAGGTTGAAACTAAATATATTTTCAATTTTAAAAATATGTTTTATTGAGCTTCACTGTTTACAACATTTATTTAGCATATTTTAAAAATATATTTTTATATAAAAAGTGGCGTTTATTTTTATATAAAAAGTGGTGTTAATTTCAAACCTGGAAGACAAAAATTGCCTAAATTAAAGTAGGTAAAACTGTCTTTCATCATATGTGGCACATTTATATCTGATTATATCTATAAAAATGTGTTTTAGTCTTCATGACCCTTTCTAATTTCTAACTAGTCACTATCAGTTTAGATGTGCTGCAAATGTTTAGGACATTTCTCTGTCTCCGTTCTGTTTTCTGTATAAGCCAAGAGAAACTCAGATGATGACAAACCTCAGATACTTGCAAAACCCTTGATACTACAAAACTCATTTTACGCACTTTCGATTTAAAAGACACATCATGTGGGTTTTCTAAGTTCCCAGGTTAAACTTTTCCTCGAACCCACAGCTGAGGTCAATTTAGAGATATCAGCAACTCAAATATTTAAAAATGTCTTCGTTAATAAGCCATGAACCAAACCAATCAGCTATGAGGAGACTCACAACATTATTAACTTTGATTTGAAACAAAAGGGTTTTCGAAAATCGGACAAAAAGACAAAAGTTTAATATACTTAATGGGTTTAATGAGGGAAAGAACTACAATCCCATTAAGCATTGCGAATGACCATTGACAAAAACAACAGAGAAATATAAAACTATTAAAAATCAATTTCTCTATGTAGAAAATGACTGGGATTTTTATGGAACCTGATTTATGCACTCTAAATTGGTGTGAATAAATATAAAGAAACATTCATTACTGTTTCTTCCATTCAGAGTTGTATACACTGCACCCTGTGCTGTTATGGCCAGAAATATCCCATTTAACATAATATCACATATGATTGTTTCAGTGTGCAGCTCAGTACTAATTTAGAAGGCTGTGGCATTTATGTGGGATCAGCGTTTAAGCATAGACTCATATTTTTATATTGAAAATGAGGGAGAACGGAGAAGCTGTCTGGTCAAACTCAGGCATGTTCCCGCATTTAGATCAGCGCCCTTCCGAGGAGGGTTTGATTGCATACAGGCCAGATAGGCGTATTAGGGCGAGTTGGGTTTCCAAAGTCTGTAGACAAACAAAATGGTTTAAATATGGAGCTTCTCGCCACATTTCTCCACAGAGAGGAGGATTTTGTTGTTGTGGTTATTCTACCGAAGCACCCATTTCCATTTCAAGCCTCCGTGTGCATGTGTGAAGTTTATTTAGTTCCAGTAGTGAGGTGGTTATTACTCCTATGATGGTCGGGTGGAAGTAATTTCTGTCCAGACGCTTTTCCCAGCCTGTGGCATGAGTGAGTCAACCAGGGATCTTTCTGAGCATCCACAAATAAGCAGATTAACATGTTTCCCAGTCGTAGCCACTGTCCTCAAAGCTGTCTGGTATGTTCTGGCCTTTCTGTTTTGCACATTCTTCCTCACCTTACAGAGAGCGAGTCTCCATTGGGAGCCATTGGAAATGCTAAGTATATGCATAAAAATGGAGCAGGGATTCTGTTTTCTGGATGCCGGGGTTTCAGGCAGCAACAGCAATTGTGGGACAATTGAATGAGTCAACTTTCCAATTCCACTCTTCCATACCCCCCATACAAAACCATGCACACACACACACGCAGCTCCTCCAATCTTCTCTTTGTTGGTCAGAAAATAGGGCTAACAAGAGGGTGTGTGCATGGCCATGGGGTCGTTTCTATTTTTAGTGTCAGTAAGTCGCATTGAGTCAGCCCTGAGTTTGAGGTCGGGGGCTCAGTGTCTTTGATCATAATTATAACTCAGAAACTCTGGACACACAGCTACCAATTCAAGAGCAAAATATACAATGTGTGTTTGGAGCAGTTTTGTCATCTTGACAGTTTACAAGCCTATCCTGCATTTTGTTTCACTACTGTACATTTAACTATATAGATACTACAAGTTTGGAAAATACACAGAGCACACAAATCTAACTATTCGGGTTTTGTTAGGTGGAATGATGCAAAGTTAGTCTAAAGTATCTTTTTTTTTTAGTGCAGGATCAATGTTAATGCACACAAAACCTTACCATTATGAATGTTAGCATGAGACTATTAGCATAAAATCAAAAAGATTTTCCATTAATTGAAGTTCATTCGATCTTGTCGCCAAGATTAGGTGATTAACGGTTAGTCTCAAGTCCAGCGGAAATACCTCAGTGACATTAATAAGAAACAGTCTCTGTATCCCCTCTTCACAAAGACCCATTTCTGCAGTTTAGCTCGGGATGGGTGAAGTTCAAATGTGCTGCACTTAAAGATTCCTTTCAACTCTGCGGGTCAGTCAGACCTGTTGGCGTGAGTGTAAACTTCACTCTGAAACGTCCACATGAAGGCCTTGTGTCATTAAAGGCTTCCTGCCGCTTTTGCATGCACCTTTCAATTAACTGCCACCTCAAACAAAGACACATGCACATGGGGCCAAACAATGGCTTCTCTTGTGTTAGCGAAGCCTGAGGTGAAATTCCACTGTGGGTTCATTTGTGTTAACTTCGAAAGACCTCAGCAGAGCATAGAGGACACTTTAAGTGCACAACATTTGTGTCGTTCATGTGAATGGCATGCTGTGCTTGGAAAGACTTCAAAAGAAAAAAAAAAAATTTATACATGCATGAATTTAATGCATGCAATGCATGAAAAAACTCAATAGAAACTTAGTGTTAAGTGTATATTTTTGTGTTGGTTGTCTTTGTCAGCTTGGACAAAGTTCATCATTTGGAAATACATACTAAACTATAACAAAATTGCACCCCCATACTAAAATAAATACATGCATGTAGTGCATTAAAAATAGAATGCAGACATGACGTGTATACTTCTCTTGCAAACATTTTAAAGTGCAAACAGCATGCTGGCAGTATAGTGCATGTGTTTGTTGTCTTTTGTCAGTATATGAACAAAGCTCATGACTTGGAAATACATAAAGCTCAATCTCTAGAAACGCTGCAACACCTTACTAATTTTAATGCATGCATGCAATGCATGAAATACAGCATGCAAGCATATTGGGATGACTGAGGATAATATTTGTGTTGGTTGTTTTTGTCAACATGGGAAAAAGTTCATCACTTACAGACACTCAGACTCCAACTATAGCAATGCTGCAACCCTTCACTGGAGAAAATGCATGCATACAATGTATTAAAACAGCATGCAAAATTATTGCAAAGCATGAAGAGTATGGTGCATTTATTGTTGTTTTTGTCAAAGCTCATTTCTTAGAAATACATAAAGATCAAACCATTTTGATACTGTAACCCGTATTAGATTAAATGCATGCATGCGCTGCATGAAAAACAGCGTGCAAGCTTATTGAGATGACTGAAGAGTAAATTGTGTGTAGGGGCCCCCTACACACAATTTACTACTAGTGGGGTTGGTTGTTTATGACAACACGGACGAAGTTCATCATTTACAAACACACAAAAACGTCAACTATAGCAATGCTACAACCCACCGGAGAAAATGCATGTATGCAATACATTAAAAGCAGCATGCAAATTTACTGCAAGATGTAAAGAGTATAGTGCATGTATTGTTGTCTTTGTTGGTATGAACAAAGATGGGATGACTGCAGAGTGTTTTGTGGATGTGTGTGTGTGGGTGAATGGGTTGGTTGGTTGTTTTTGACAACATGGACAAAGTCCATCACTTACAAACACTCAGAAGCTCATAAAGCTCAAACTATAGCAATGCTGCAACACCTTACTAATTGTGATGCATGCAGGCAATGCATGAAATACAGCACGCAAGCTTATTAGGATGTCTGAAGAGCATATTGTGTGTGTGTGTGTGTGTGTGTGTGTGTGTGTGTTTTGGTTGTTTTTGACAGCAATGTTCGTTACTTAGCTTATTGTGATGCCTGAAGAGTACAGTGCATTCTTTGTTGTCTTTTGTCAGCATGGATGAAGATCACCACTTGGAAAGCTCAAACTATAGCAATGCTGCAACCCCTTGCTAAATAAAATGCAGGCACTGCATGATAAACAGCATGCAGGATTATTAGGCAGCGTGAAGAGTGTATTGTGTTAGTTTTCTTTGTCAGCATTAATAAAGCCTATCACTTGGAAATACTTAAAAGCTCAAATTATACTGCAGCCTCATACTGAATATTTAAGACAGAGTTAAGTGGGAAGTAATAAAAGGCAATTAAATTACCAGTAGAAAATGCTGCCATGTCGTGCTTGTTAAGGCTTTGAATAAAATCTCCACCAGGAGAAAGATTTTGCCCTTGATCTCCCCACTGTACAGAACTTTAAACAGAACACAATATTTTGTTCTTGCCCATAACACTAAATGAGACCACCCATAATACAGGGTTTGTTTAATTGTTACCATGATATTGCTCTCTGATTCACACTTGCTAAAAATGTAGCTGACTGTAATATACTGTATAGGTCTGTTCTTTAAAAAAGAAAGCTCTGTCAGATATGGTTGCCCCAGATTTTGCACTTAAGATGTCTTGTCTGAGTCAGTGCATGCAATTCTGGATGATATCCGATTTAATTTCTTATCTTATAAATGTCTCAGCAGGATGTCATTTCCCTCTTTGAAAGTGATCTAGAAAAAGATATTTTAAACTCCACATCTTACGCACCACATGTTCTTCTGATGCATCACTGGAGTCTTCACTGCGGATGGTCTGACACTTCAAACGGCAGTAAAGGCTGAGTCTATTGAGTTCTGGAGGAGGTCATGACTCATATGAAGAATGGGCAGCGCTCGTAGTCAGACGTCTGCCGATGCTTCTGGATTGAAGACCAAATAAGCAGCAGCAGCTCTCTCTCAAAGCTAAGATATCAGATGTGCAGACTTACAATAACGCACTCTCATTGATGTCAGAGTAAAAGAACAAAAGGTTACAGCTGGCCAGATTCAATCAGAAGCACTGACACTACAGTGAATGGAAAGAGAGAACAAAATTAAAACTGCAACATCTCGGTTTTATAATATGCTTTAAAAATACATTTTATAAAGCAGAAATTTCTGGATGTGAGTCACCTGTGTGTATCTACTGTTGCTGAGACAGAGACACATTATAGATAGATAGATAGATAGATAGATAATGATAGAGATTTTTTAATTTGTCGCTGACCCTAATAATAGAGGTCAGTATAATAGGTGTGTTTTTATTTAATTAAAGACTGGTATCATGGGGATCACTGACATATGGGTCCATATGATAAGTGTGCGGGTGTGGAAGGACTTGTTGGTTACAGTTCGGGCTAAACTGATGGTAGGGGGCTTAAAACAAGTCTATAATTATGGCAAAGATGCACAGCAGCTAAGTCCCAACCGTCCAGCATTGCACACATCTTAAAAAAGAGAGGCTCTGTTGCGCTCTCAATCAAGGCAAAAAAGTTTCGGGCCAATTCAGCAGAACCACAGGAGGGGCGAGAGAATCCGTCTTGGGTTTTTACATCCATTACAGAATCAAGAAGCCCCTTATTTTATCTACAAGGCCACCACTCCATGAGATATAAATATAGCCTTGTTGTGCTAAAAATACTCCGGCAGGCCTTTCTATTAATAGCCCTGCGGTCTGACCTAAAAACTGTCAGCAACTTTAAATCAGCCAGGGTTTCTGCCAGGTGAAAGAAAAGGCTCTCTGTTTCTGTCCAGTCACCAGTCTCATTCAGGCAAATTAAGTCTTTTAAGCCACTGACGGGTTCTGCCATTGTGCTGCAGTGTGACGCCTCTATAGGGCAGAGCACACGTGCACGCTTTTTCCAGCAGTCTGGAGAGGAACACACAGCTAGCTATTGTCTGGTCAGCTGCAGTGCGAGTGTGCCGTATAACAGCACGTATTCTTAAAGCTCATCCACTCCCTGTTTCCACCCTGACTGCAGGTGACAAGTGGCACGCAGACCTTAAACTCACCAGTCGCCCAGCTGATTCCTGCAGCAGTCAAGATGATTGAGACCAGAAATTAGAGAACCTCAAGATGGTTTTCATGAAAGCAGCACCAGATTACTGTTCAAAGATGTGGCATGTGTAACCTTACAGTTACAGAGCACATTTCATACACAACGGTAATTCAAAGTGCTTTGCGTAAAAATGATTTAAAATAATCATAAAATAATCACAACAGATGTATAAAAAATAACAATAAAAGTAAATAATTAAAAAAAATGTTTTATTAATACAAAGTAATAACGCATTTGCATTATTTTACATCTTTTAGTTTTTTTAAGCTTTCCATTTCTGAATTAATACTTAATACTTAATCATATAATGCTTTATTATTATTTCATTATATATATATATGTATCGCTATGTAAAAATGTCAGTATGGTATAACCAATATGCATAAAGCCTTTTTGTTATCATGCAACCATATCGTAAATCCATACCTGTGTCATATTCAGTAAGTCTCTTAAAAATATTAAACTGACAAATGCATAGCTCCAAACATCATGAATTCTTTTTAAAATTCTTAACTTTTAAACAATTTTGTATTTTTTAATTTTTGTATTTTTTAATTTTTAAATTCCTACATTTGTTATTATTATTATTATTGTTTTATTATTATATGTGTATTATTATTGTTTAGTAAGTTTAGATGTTCGCAATAATGTTATTTCTCTTTACTTGATGGTCACACACCTTGACATTAATCAAAATATACATTTTAGAACTCAAATAATTTCTCATACATAATTTTTAGAACAAATATTACAATATATACATTTGTAAATAAAATTATCAATATCCTTGTTCTTTGTAAGCTGGCGAGCCATACAGCCCCTCTCTCTAAAAACACTGTCAACATCTGCTGTAACCTAGTAATTGGTAGCTTTAATTAAGCATGAGCAATGTGTTTATAGTGGTGAGATAAAATGCTGATTAAAGACTTACAGCACAGCGCAATGAAAATGAGAGCATTCACAATCTATGGTTTTACTGTCTGTTTAATACAGGATGGGTCATAAACTTGGCCAGAGTCACGTCTTGGCTGCTCATTTGGGTGGGGGTGGAAAGAAGCACTGCTGCCAGCCTGAATGTACCTGACGACCTCAGAGACCAGAGTCGAACAGAAACAGACTGGGTGGCACATAGTCATTACATCGCACACACAGATCAAGGCTTTATGGGAAGGGAACATTTCAGCAGGGCCCCAGAGTTTCTGCCTATGAGTGCTTTTAAAAATACTGAACTGCTCTTTCTTTTTAGAGTCAGTTTGTGTAGGTGTATCTATTCCTGTACACTTCTGTCTGGTCAAGCTTTTGAAAATAATTTAGAGATGGGATTTGTAGTAACACAAACATATTTCTATGTACGTCAATGTACCTTTTACCTTTTAACCCCCCCCCCATTTTTGCTGTCGTTAATTGTTTTATAACTTGTTTATTGCTTACAGGGGTCCTATTATGCTTTTTCACTTTTTTCATTTTAGTCAGTGTGTAGTGTGTATGTTTGGGCATAAAAAAGATCTAGAAAGTTACAAATCTCAAAGTCCACTCCAAAGGGAGATATTTCGTTTTTAAAAAATCCCTTTTCAAGAACTACAACAAACGGCTCGTTTGGACTACAGCGTTTGTTTTCCGGGCTTTATGATATCACAAAGCGGCTCATTGGAATATAATTTCAAATAATTCCCGCCTACGGAGATTCAAATGGTTGGGGGGTGGGGAGGGGCGAGGTCCGTGTTTGTGTTTGCAGCTTTCTGCTCAGGAGACCGTCAAAGGTTTCTAATTACGTCATGTTTTTGCAGCGTTGAGCGATGTAGCCAATCACAGACATATCTGTCGATTTTTTGGAACGCAACAGCCAATCAGAGGCGTTTAGAAACTCTCAACGCTGAAAACGCCGAAGTATTTGTACAGCGCTGAGTTCTCATTTTAACAAAACATAGACACGATGTAAATTAGAGATTAATTGCAGTATAGAGAACTTCATTGATTATTATTATACTAAATATATAATATTTGGATGGATATATATAATATATAATATAAATATATATATATATATATATAGAAATGCGGGGTTCACTCTCAAAACTGCAAGTGATATATTGATAATCATAGCAATGGACGGACAAAAATAAATGTCAAAATAGATGTGCATTAATGCTAGAGCATCCTCACTAATTTCAGAAGCAACCTGCTGGAGCCGGTCCTAATGTGTCTATACAAATGCTGATTTTGAAAAAATGATTTCCTGATAATATCCTATCCTGAGAAATGGAATGTAATGACAATAAACTAAATGTCCATCATAGTCCACACGTTTAGAATCGTTAGAGAGCATGTCATCAGGACTGTTTTCTCATCTCATTCCGGACTCTTTCCCATGATCACGATAAGAGAGAATAAAAAAACAGCATGATTCATTCTAGTACCTCGTGGTAAACGGCTCGCGCGCTCACGCTGCACATCTATGGAAACACAGTTTCCGCATTCCTCGCATACCGGCGGCAGAAGTGCTGGGCACGACTCAGCCGGTGAGCGGTTAGGAGATGCTCTAGCCAAACAAACATGCATAGTGTGACGCTTGAAACACTGAGAATTTGGTTTAAATGATTATATTTCGCGCTGGTGTTGAGTAGAATTGACAAACTCGGCGCTTTCCAGATTTGCCCTTAAATGGTCAATGACGTTTCCGGGGTTCCACTGCGTAATCAGAAACGGGCTACGTCAGACGCACAGTCAGCTCAGGGAATGCCCTGAAAATAGTCCATGTCTTTCATCTCAGAGGAGACTAAATTTGGAAACTCTGATTCCTCATTTCTATTATTATCCCTTGATAACAAGTCTATCTTTAATCATTAATATCGAGTTCACTTTGGCAGTGGCAGTAAAATACTAGCATTTGTTGCTTTAGATTAACAGTAATGCTCAAAGAATATCACAACAACTTGTATCTGATTCAGAATAAATATTATAGTTATCTAAATACCAGGATGGTGGTGTTTCGCTTGTAGAATCTCATAGGATGCACTGTTTGTTTTACAAACAACTGTTTGCACATGCAGTTCTTAACCTTTCTAAGCATTCATGACCTCTAGACTGGACTATTGTAATGCACTGCTAGGTGGTTGTCCTGCATCTTCAATAAACAAGCTACAGGTAGTCCAAAATGCAGAGGCTAGAGTCCTTACCAGGTCAAGAAAATATGATCATATTACACCAATTTTACAGTCTCTGCACTGGCTACCTATTAAGTTCAGTATCAGTTACAAAATATTATTACTTACATATAAGGTCCTTAATGGGTTAGCTCCTGCATACCTAACTAGGAAACTTAATTTGCTGTAAAGTTGCTTTGCAATGATTTGTATCGTGAAAAGCGCTGTACAAATAAACTTGACTTGACTTGACTTGACTTTCTAGAGTTCACAACGCTGACCTGAACAGCAACTGGATGGATCTGGAAAAACAAAGCTCACAAAGAAATGTGCCAGAGTTTTACCGAAGGGTGGTGGTAGCTTAATAGTTAAAGCTTTGCCCTAGTAACCCAGACCAAGCTGTGACAGGATGACAGGAAGCATAAACTAGCATCGCCATTTTGCCCTTCAGGAAAACACGATCCCAGTCTGCCCAGTGGGACTGCTGTTGTAAAATGTAGCCTACTGTCACAAATGATCTGCTACATAACAGTTGCAGATTGCTATACAGACAGTAAGACACCTGTGATAAGATATCTGTAGTATAACTTCAGATCACTTACTGAAAAGCTATTTAATATGGATCAAGTTGTCAGATCCTTTTCTGGAAGTTATGCAAGCCCTGCACAATCTCTTTATGAAGGAGCAGAGCTTGCCAAAGTAGACAAAACTCGACATGAATTACTTGTAAAGTCTGCATTCCTGTCAGTACGGTGTCGTAATTAACTGTGTATCGGTAAGGATATGACGCTGATTCCAGGACAAGAGGATATTAAGACTATCCTTTGGCAAACTGTGTGATTTGTTTGTACTTCACTTAGAGCTTTCTTAACATTTCCTCTGAATGTATCCACACCTCAGTGGGGCAATTCCCTTTCACTTATTGCCATAGAGTCCATGCTAAATTTGGCAAGACTTTTCAGGGAAGTTCACCAGGAAATGTTTTGTTATTTTGACCAAGTAAATATTGTTTTGAGACTGTAGTGGCACTCATAAGATACACCCCCCTCCCCCTCCCAAAAGCAAAGCATCAGACAGAGGTGTACAATTCAAAGTCAATAATTTATTGAAAACAATATTGCATTTGACAAGACTAGCAATGCATATATTACTCTATTTAAATTACTGGATATAACTTACATTAATTCATAGCATGTATTTTTTAATAACTCAGAGTTCATATTGTTTCACAAACACTGTCCTTCTCAGTGCAGTCTAACAGAAGCGATTGCAGTCCATTTGTAGCTTGGCATCAATCCTACTGCTAATAAAGTCCGGCATATACACAGATCATTCACTCAACATTTCGAAATGTTCGTCCCGCAGTCAGTGATAGTGACGCACACTCGTTGCTTTCCAACCCACACTGCACATATGAAGCCGGGGGCGACCGCGCGCCCAAGCCGCCCGCGTGCAAGTTCTCCGACAGCTTGCGCCGACAGGCAGCGTTTCACAGTTCATGTTCCCACAACTTGTTCCTCCGGTACCCAAAACGCCCACCTTTTTCCCCAACGGAGGACACGACAAGCTGGAGGGGTAGGGCGGAATGTACCGGTCCGTGCGCACAGTTCCAAGAGCTCCACTTTCTCTCTCACAGCCCCTTCGCATGACGCAGCAGTCAACGGCTGCTGGTGCCGAGCCCTTTGGCTTTCATTCGCAGAGAATGACTCTTTCATCCTTCATTGCATCAATAGCCTCGCAACTCGTTCAGCGTTCTTGCAGGGACAGATATGGAATCCATTGGTTTTTGCAACGGCTCTCTTCACAGTAGTTGCCCACGTCCTTCAGTGCCTGGCATTTGAGTGGTTGGCATTGAGGGTTCTGTGAAAATGCATGAAATGCAACGTAAGTCGATGTCATAAGATATTAACTTATTTAACTCTGAATGCACGTTGCATGTGATAACGCAGTTTGCGAATTAAAGTCTACTTACAGTGACTAGGATGCAGTGGAAATCCCTTGGCTCGCTGTTATCCACGGTTGGCTCACCGAGCACCTGTGCGAGGCGTCTCAGTCCAGACACCCGCAGGATGTTGATGTCGTTGTCGCAGCAGAACGCCTGAAGGAGCGTGAAGTGAATCTGCAGCGCAATATCGTCCTGGTCCTCTTCGTCGGTGGCCAGAACGCACAGTACGGCACAATCTGGGTCTCTGTAGATCAAATGAATTGCATTTAGTCTCCTGTTTGTTAGGATAAAACAGTATGGTTACATGTGTAAAAGTCAAGACATAAGTATATACTTACACATTCATCAGTTTTGCCGACTCATAAACGCCGACTGTAAGACAGTCCTGTCTCTGTGCTGCTACCAGCAGCTCTTCCAATGCTTGGCTCACGGTGTCCATTCTGTAAAAACATGCAGACTATGGTAAGCGACAATCGGATAGTACTCTATACACTAAGATACCCATTGAGGAGATCCACATTGGATATGTATGCATGCAATGAAGAACTTACTTTGTATCAGTAATATTGCATCCAACGACTTCTTCCAGGGTCATTTTGATCCAAATAATAGTAATCCACAAGTCTCCGGAAGAGCTCGGAAATATTAAAATCCAGTCAAAGTGTGCTGCCAAAAGTATAATCCAAATATCGTTTGGAGTTGTAGTATTCCTTTGCTCGTTTCGCTGTCTGAGAAGTTGTTTCTGCCGACTTCTAGCGAAACCCTCGCCTATATACCGCTTTCGAGTGGGCGCGGCCTTGCAAACCGCTCGTCTTTCTCATTGGTTAGAAATGTTCCACAAGCGTCTCGCTCTCGCTTTGCCATTGGTGGTGAGGGAAACTCCTGCTTAGACCCCACGTGGGCTGATTCGGGGAATCAATGCCCAAACAGAGAGTACAACGTGCACTTTAATAGCTATCAATTTGTTTGTACTGAGTACGATGGAATTTCCTTATGGAAACGATGGCCTTTCCCTGTTGCTTTCGATGTGCATGTTGCAGTTATATCTGAAACCTTTGCATCATGTACAAAACTTAATGAAGCCAAAATATTACTCCGTTTTAATTTATATTCAGGTTTGAATCGCAAGTGTGGCACATATATGGGAAAGGAATGGTGAATATATCATATTTTTCTCAAATGTATAATATTTGGGCACATCCTGAAATTGCACGAGCCGGTTGATCGAAACTCCCTTGCATGATAAGGACTCATGACTCCGAATTCTCATCCTGATGCAAGTAGTGTGCACAGTTAGTCTGCTGCAGAGGCTCTAGAAGGCAGTAGAGATTCTGTCTCCTTGTTACCTGAAACTTTCATCACCCAGGCTGTTCCAGTTCCACCGGCTAATCATAGACGGCACAGTCACAGGATCAGAGCTGTTGATGTTGTCATGGGACCTTGTTGTGCTTGGGTTACGAAACCCGTCACTGGGGTCAGCAGCTTAAAGGGCACTTAATTGTTTGTTTGATTGATTTACTTTCCTCAATAGAAATGCCTTCAGAGTCAATTCTGTCATAATATTATCACATTGTGTTTATGTCCGTGCAACATTACTTTCAGACATGGTTTGCACATTTAAGTGCACTTATGTGTTTCAAATGAATCTTAAATTACTTTTCAAATCAGTCATATTAATCTATAACCTAAATCAATTGAACTTAATGGAATCAATTCACTGTTCCAATGCGCCATCTGCTGTTAAATGCTTATAGCGCAATAAATCATCTGTTAACTCTCTGGAAAACAACTTGAAATCAGAAATTTACTGTAATTTTGTCATAAGCTGAATTATGCCATAAATTGTAATTAATAGTAAAGAAATTTTGTTTAAAATTTTAAAAGTGACGAAGAGTTCTACTACGAGGTTGAAGCCAAGCACGTCAGCAAATAACAGAACCATCTTCTATCAACGAGTGCCAACTACTGGTGATGATATGTCATGACAATTTCATTGTAAAATGGCTTATCAATCCAGTTGCAGGGTAAATTGTTTATGAACTTAAGTCTTCTATTAGTGGAACTTTTCTGTCCCCTACCGTTATTTAAAAGTACAAATGCTTAAAAAAACAATTGTAGTTTACAATGACTTCAATGACTTATAATGACTTCACTTTTTATTTTGTAAATACTTTTTGGTAGCATTGCCTGCCCTAACCAGTCAAAATTTTAGAATTTTATCTCAGAAACAGTTCTAAGGTGCATTGATTGCTTGCTACCTTGTGGTTGTAGAAATTGCGAAGATGGTTCTGTGCGGTGTTATTAAATCTATCAGCAATAGCTCTTATTCCGGTCACACCGAGTCGCTTACATCTACAAAGGCAATTAAATTACTTTTCAAATCAGTCAAATTAATCTATAACCTAAATCAATTGAACTTAATGGAATCAATTCACTATTCCAATGCGCCATCTGCTGTTAAATGCTTATAGCGCAATAAATCATCTGTTAACTCTCTGGAAAACAACTTGAAATCAGAAATTTACTGTAATTTTGTCATAAGCTGAATTATGCCATAAATTGTAATTAATAGTAAAGAAATTTTGTTTAAAATTTTAAAAGTGACGAAGAGTTCTACTACGAGGTTGAAGCCAAGCACGTCAGCAAATAACAGAACCATCTTCTATCAACGAGTGCCAACTACTGGTGATGATATGTCATGACAATTTCATTGTAAAATGGCTTATCAATCCAGTTGCAGGGTAAATTGTTTATGAACTTAAGTCTTCTATTAGTGGAACTTTTCTGTCCCCTACCGTTATTTAAAAGTACAAATGCTTAAAAAAACAATTGTAGTTTACAATGACTTCAATGACTTATAATGACTTCACTTTTTATTTTGTAAATACTTTTTGGTAGCATTGCCTGCCCTAACCAGTCAAAATTTGAGAATTTTATCTCAGAAACAGTTCTAAGGTGCATTGATTGCTTGCTACCTTGTGGTTGTAGAAATTGCGAAGATGGTTCTGTGCGGTGTTATTAAATCTATCAGCAATAGCTCTTATTCCGGTCACACCGAGTCGCTTACATCTACAAAGGCAACAGTTACTGTAATTATAATATGCTTAAGCACACATTATCCTGAGTGTGGTCCTTCTTGGCTGCGAAGAGTGTTATATAATTAGCAGCAGGACTTCAGACGACCTTCATCGTGCTCTCTGCAGCATGCCATAGGCTACGTGAGGAAAAACTTGTCCTAAAACACAAGTTATGTTAACCGTTCTAATATACAGGAAACCTAGTAGGGGCTGTAGTCCTGCACTACCGTCTCACGGATCCCCCGTGGTACCTATTCATTTGGAATACACTTTGCACTTAATCTTGACACCTCATCCCTCACAGTACACACACAAGTCGGGTTCAAGGTGGGTTTGCATAAAGTCTACATGCAGGGTCTCCAAATGAGTCGCAAAGTAACTAGCATACCCATTAAACATTTAGTAAGGTCGTGGGAACAGAGTCTACGTGTAATTGAGTGATTAAGGGAAGTTAAGTGTAAATAATACGGCTGGGGGTCTTTATTTTTGGTGGTTACGACAAAAAAAAAAAAATTTTTTATTATGCTTAACGGCGCTTTGCCTTCAGTGCGCATGTGCGTATGTACTATCAAATAGCCTTTTTCGAATGTTCATAAAATCGAAAATGTGTTTAAGAAAAACCTGAAAGATTGAAAATGTTTTTTTTTTTCCTTATGAATTTATAATTTACCCTCGGTCGTTTCAGAGCAAGCGTGTCGTACGTCGCCCAGTAGACCTCTTTTATAATTGTGACGTAAGGACGTATAAATCAGTATTCTAGAAAGAATCGCCTGTCTTCAGGTGATGTGTGGCGGTATACGGGGAAACATACAGGGAAGACGTCAGGTAGGATGTTTACAACACAGTTTAACTAACTAGCCTACCTACTAATTACATTTTTAACGTCAAATAAACTTCAGTCTTTGTCAGTGTTATAAAAAAAATTATCTGTCAACAGCATGTCCTCTCCCGGTTTTACTGTCGTCTTCCATTGTGAAGACACTCAGTAATCGAAGGGGTTGTTCTCATACACTGATGATGGGTTAAATGATAGTTTGGACGGGTAAGTTAATGGACAAGTTTGAGATGTTTTAGAAAATATATGACAAAACTGTTTTTCAGGAGTTCAACTGAGTTGACCGATGTTTTTGAGGAGGAATTCTGTGATGGTGAACTCTGGATTCCTCCAAATGATGATTTGACACAAAAAAATTGCTGCCCAACTGGAGAACTACCTTTCTGATGAGAATCTAGCAGATGATGCTTTCCTGCTAAAACATGTCCAAAGAAATAAGATGGGTTATGTTAGTTTGAAGCTGCTGACATCTTTCAAGAAGGTGAGATCAAATAACCAACATCTTCATCTGATTTGAAGTGTCATGATGAAATAAACTTTAAAAAAAAAGTTTTACAGATTGTACTTAAATTTAGTCAAAAAAAATATATACATTTCATTAACTGATTGTTAAAATATCAACCTGCTGTGCACTATATAAATATATATATATATATATATATACACACATACATACATACATACATACATGTATAGAGCTGGGTAGATTACTTACAAATTGTAATCCGTTACTGATTCCAAATTACATGACAAATTGTAGTTAGTTACGTAATCCATTACATTACACATTTTAGGTAATGTAATCAGACTACTTTTTGATTACTTTTGGATTAATTTTGACCGAACTCATTTATCACATTGATTTAAATAGGATAATCTTGTACCTTAATGATGGAAAAATACAAAGAGTAAGAAAATATATTCCATTAATTTTAATTATCAACATGAAGTGCATTAAACATTATATTACATCAAGGTTTTCCAAACTGGGGTTCATAAAGGAACTGCAGGGGATTCATGAATTTAATGAAAAGCTAACAATTAATTCAATCATAAAAATGTAAAATTAAAATAAATCATTGAAAAAACACAATAAAAATAAAACACTTACTAAAAAATATTAAATATTTTATTCGTTTACCTGTATGTCATGTGACCATTAACCAACGTCAGAGAAAGGTGAACATGCAAATATTTATTTTAAAATCTCAGGGGTGCTTCAAGTAAGTATATAAGATGAAAGAGGCTCAAATGACAAAGTTTGGGAATGTCTGCATTACAAGTAAATAAGAAATAACGTGAATTAGTGCATTTTAATGTGTTTGAAAGACAAAAGCCTTCCAAAGACATAGTAATTAAATAACCAACTGTTATATGAGTGATAATTCAAATAAAAATGAATGTGCTCATCAGTGGTTGATGCAATGTTGAAATGTTGAGAAAACACACATGATTTTTGTCAATCCAGAGGTTAAATGCTGTCTTCCACAAAACTGGACTTTCTGAATGTATATTAGCGATAGGCTATTTTAGAAAGGAACATTTCAAAGATGAAAAAAGGAATTAGGGAGAATCAATAAATTATGAATAATTTATTGCTATTGTGTGAATATGTAATCATGCAATAAAAAGAATTAAAAAAATCAAAGTAACTGTAGTCTGATTATGAGTATTTTAAAATGTTATATATATATATATATATATATTCTTAAGTTATGTACATTAGTATTTTATGTTGCATCTTATGTTGTTAATGTTAATTGCATTATTTTAGTGTCATGTGTTTGTGTATGGACATATACATACAGTATATGTGTATATATATATATATATATGTATATGTGCGTGTGTGTGCATGTATGCAAATGTAAGTGTTTTACTGTAAAATGACCATGTCCTATATAGTAGTATTAAGTATAATACTATTTGCCAGTTAAGTTTTTGTTTAAATTATTGTTAATATTACAATAATTTTTTTCATTGTTTTCACAGATTAGAGATCTCACGCGTGACTGGCGCACCACACTGGTGGCTGCAAGAACGTCTCCGCAGCTGGAAGTGAATGAGATGGAAACCAAGGTGCGACGAAGGACTCCAGTACCTGATTGGCTCTTGTGCATTCCCACAAGCAAGCTACTTCTGGCCTGGAACTTCCTGGACTGTGTTGGGCCGGTCAAAGACGAGGTAAACGGGTCACCGGGTGTGGAGCAGCTAGGCATCATGGAAGCCGCAATGCGGGTGTTTTCTCCCTACGGCACCTTTTCATCTCTCCGCATTCTGCGCCCAGGAAAAGAGATCCCTACGGAGTTGAAATGCTATACTAAGAAACACCTTGAGCTGGGACGCAAAGTGTGTGCTGTGGTGGAGTATGAGTATCTGGAGGGTGTGCGCAAGGCCTACGAAGCCCTGAAGGCGGAAGAGCAGCAGCAGGGAGGAAGGGGCATTTGTGTGGTCCTGCTGGGTAGCCATGGAACTCGTAAGCCAGGATGGAGCCAAAGCCTAGTGGAGGAAGAATCTGAAGAAGGTATTGACAATGAGAATTTAAAAAAGCCAAACAGAAAGTCCAGGCGCTTCCTTTATTCTCTGGAGGATTCGGCTGTTTGCAGCTCTTCAGAGTCCGATTTTGCCCCTGCCTCGCCCCGGCCTAACCGCAGGGTCTCCCGCCCTCAGGCCCTCTACGGCAGCCCCCTCGCCATCCCGCGGATATCGACTTTCCGCTCCGACCCTTACAGGAATCCCCTTGGCAGTCCTGTAGGAAGCCCCCTCCTGCCTCGCAAGCTTTTTCCTTGCAGTCATGTGACCTCTCCTCTGGCTACCCATCCTTTCAGCAGCTCACCCACTGTAGCTGGTACATCCTCCTTCAGCAGGTACAAGGGTGAGCTCTCCCCAGATGACTTGGGCTTCAACGGCAGCCCTTGGGTCCAGAGATGTAAAAATGCCGCCCAAGTCATTCAGCCTGAGATGGGCGGCTCTGTGTCACCCAATCAGATAATGAGGTATTTAAGTGTCCTGGTTGTGTGCCAGCCTGTCGGCCCTGATGGCACCAAAGGGTTTCATAACTGCATTGGTAGAGGGAAGGTCCTGCTACCACACTGACTCCACTAAAGATGCATTATAAAGTCTCTTTCCTCACTGAGTCTGTATGAGGGCAGTGCAACAGTAGCACTTTTAATGCAACATAACTACTAGCATGTTTATCTGTCCTATTAATGAAAATGGAAAAAAAATGTCTAATTAAATATTGAAATAAAGATGAATTTGTACTCCGGTTTTCCTGAATTTAATATATTGTTTAATATTAGGATTTGAGTTATGTCCTGCATATCCACCTTTTTCCTAACAAGCCTACTGCATTATAGATTATAGGAGGTACTTCCGGTTTGGGGAAACACTGAAACCATTTCAAATCGTAAATTGTTCTACAAATAATCCGTATACAGATGACAACGTTATCAAAACGAACCCCGTTTGCACAGATCAGCAAAAACGCCTTAAAATGCTGTTATGCATTCTAGGACAGTAATTGGCAATGAAACTTTGTAAAGAAACACTTTGCAAACATGTAATATGCATCACTTTTTTTCACAAATTGATGTTTTTGTCATTTACACGCAGACAATAGCTGTATCGTTTTAAACTTTGAAACACGTTCCCAAAAATGGCATAGTCGTGTAACTGAATGGCCAAAATGCATATGTTTTCTGCTTTAGTTGGAAATGGTGTGTGTAAAGCCCGCTAAGTCTACAATATATCCCATGAATAATTTACTGTAGTGTACTAAGGGGGCATTTACACAACACCATTCTCAACAAAAAAACGGAAAACTTCATTTACACAACAACGTGCCTGAAATCACAAACTTTTGGAAACGGGTTTCGAAGTGCAAATGAAAATGATACAGTTGTCGTTTGTGTAACTACTAAAACAAGTATCATGTGTTAGGTCTATAAGTGTGTGACATCGCCAACTACTGGTCTTGCATGCATAATACAGCGCTTTTAGTTATTTTCACTGATCCATGTGAATGGGGATCATTTTGACAATGTTGTCGTCTGTACGGGAAACTTTTCAAAAAGAGGAAAAACTTTTGTTTTGTAGTGGGCTATATTGGTGTATCATTGCATCTTTGAAATTGCGTACAGATGAGAAGATTATCAAAACGATCCCTGTTCACACAGATCCACGAAAACAACTAAAAACGCTGTATTATCCATGCAGGGCCAGTAGTTGGCGATGTCACTTTGTAAAGAAACAGTAAGGTTTTTTTTTTTTTTTTTTACACAGATGCTTTAAAATGTAATTGTCTCCCTTTTTCATTTCTCATTCCAATTAGCAGTGTTTACTGGAATGTTTCTATAGCATCTGTCAAAATGACAGAAATCACTTTGAAATATGATCAAGGCTCTAGTTAATGAACATTTATAAGGCAATGTATGTTACATAAGAGACATATATTACTACAGTGATATTTAACATGTCTAATATTGAAATAAGCCAGCTTTAGGGGTAATTCATGGCCTGTTGTAGTAATTGTTAGTTATTTTACACTTTAAAATTTCCTTTTAATGTTCAGTGGTTGAAGGGTGATTAAAGTAACCTCATTGTACCCAGTTTTTGAAAATGCTTATTGCATTTATACAGTGAACCTTTCGCAGGGAAGTTACTCCCATAATTCGCACAAAGCATCAGGAATAAGTACACAATTTAGATATTTAGCACTGAAGAATACAAAAATATTCATTCGTATTTTTCAGAATAAATAACTCCATTGAACAAGTAACCATGGGTCTTTTAGGCACTGCTTTACTTTATCTGTAGAGAAAAATGTTAGCAAACACACTTCTGCACAGGGCACTAGCAAGACAAATATGACATGCCCCAATACGTAAAGTTACCATGCTGCAGTTCAGAACCACATGTAACTCTTAAAGGAACACTCCACTATTTTTGAAAATAGGCTCATTTTCCAACTCCCTAGAGTTAAACAGTTGAGTTTTACCGTTTTCGAATCCATTCAGCCGATCTCCGGGTCTGGCGGTAGCACTTTTAGCTGTAGCTTAGCATAGATCATTGAATCTGATTAGACCGTTAGCATCTCGCTCAAAAATGACCAAAGAGTTTTGATATTTTTCCTATTTAAAACTTGACTCTACTGCAATGCAACTTTTCATTTTCCGTCGGTCTTAGTACACAATGTAACTACAGAAGAGTCAAGTTTTAAATAGGAAAAATATGGGAGTTGGAAAATGAGCCTATTTTCAAAAATAGTGGAGTGTTACTTTAAAACAAACACGAAAATATTGTGTAACCATCACATCTTTAACAGGACACACGCTGTACATGAATAATGCCCCATCATCGGTACACTCATTCACTACATTATGGCTCCCCTCCATCTGGATTCCACAGCTTGACTCTAAATAAATATGGCAAAATATGACAGGCTTGCATAGACTTGATTTTGCTAGGTCGAATTAAATGGTCAAGAACAACAAAATTAATTTAGTGAAAGGCCTATACCATATATATACAGTATCTCACAGAAGTGAGTACACCCCTCACATTTTGTAAATATTTTATTATATCTTTTCATGTGACAACACTGAAGAAATGACACTTTGCTACAATGTAAAGTAGTAAGTGTACAGCTTGTATAACAGTGTAAATTTGCTGTCCCCTCAAAATAACTCAACACAAGGCATTATTTTTTAATTCAGAATGAATTGAAAAAATAATAGAAAATTTTTCTAAAATATTTATTTGCTAGAAATTGCTCTGTATGAGTGCGGTCTCAATAAAATCATTTTATAAATCCTTATCCAGTTTGGAAATTTATTGGAAGGTGTGGGAACCTTGTTCAATCGTTCATTGTTTTAAGTATAGGTTGCATCAGTCATGTCATATATATATATATATATATATATATATATATATATGGACTGGCATCACATTAAAACTGAAATAACAGTGAGGACAGCTGTTTTACATGTACATGAAAATGTAACATGCTTCATATTCAGCAAACAAAAACAAGTGCTTTTACACTCTTTTTACGATCTCTCAACCATGAGCCTGTAGATGTGTAGGCAACAGCTTTAGTTTGCTTGGATTTGCTCTGTTTATCTGGTGAAGCTCTATTTTAAGTGCTAACTGTTTAATTAAGTGAGGCTCTCAGGGAACAACTTCAATGCAGAGATCATTTAATTATATACAATGCACCTTAAATTACAGCGTACGATTGGTGTCACACTGACTGTCACTAACAGCAGGCTTGAGCTTCAGCGCCTCGCTCAACAGCACAATCTCAAAAACTCCTGTTTTGTGGATTACTCCCATGATTGACTTCTGAGTTTCCAGCACAAAACTTTAAATATGAAGTAACTTCAGTGGAGGAAAACACTTTCACGGTTGTTCAGGAACGTTCTACGTTAGCATTAGTTAAGGCAACAGCTAACATGAAATATCAATGAACAATATTTTTTACAGCATTTATTAATGTTCATTTCAAATAGTATAAATTAACATGAAAAATAGTATATTTGTAAATAAACATGATATTAATGCTGTAAAAACAATGTTCCTTTTTCCTTATTTTACCGAATGCATTAAACCTAATTGTAAAGTATTATTTTTCAAATAAAAATGTGTCCAAAAGAACTCACGTGTGTAAAGGGATAGTTCACCCAACCCAAAATTTAAAAGACATATTTCAGCCGTTTAAATTTTTTTTTTTTTTTTTTAAAGCCCCCAACGTTAGGGCTTGATTGATTTCCTGTATGTATTGTGTTTCTGAGGAAAAAGTACACACATTAGATATTTAGCACTGAAGAATAACAAAATAATTTATTAGAATTTTTCTGAATAAATAATTCCATCGAACAAGCAACCATGAGTCTTTTAGGCACTGTTTTACTTTGTAACAACAAAATGTAACAATTAAAATTCACTTATATTCCACATATGTATGACTTTCCTTCTGTGGAACACAAAATATGTCTCAGTTTTTTTTTCATCCATTGGATCCAAACATTGTTCAAAGTGTCCGCTGTGTTATACAGAAGGAAGTAATAGAGGTTTGGAACCCTGTCAGGACATGAGGCTGAGTAAAAGACAAGATTTAAAATGTGGGGTAAACCATTTCTTTAAATATGCTTTCCAGCATAGATATGCAAAATATTGTGTTGCATTTTAATATGGGAGTTTGAGGCCAAGGGTCATTTGTACATTGTCAATGACTGCTGAAATTGTTCACCGAGAGGCATCAACAAAACAGCAAGCATGCAACATCAGAGTATATTGCATCTCCAAAACATTTTCCCAGATGCTCTTTGTAAAACAGGACTGGATAAAAAAAACAGCAGGTGGACTGCCTGTAACAGGTAATTTCAATGTAAACTTTAAAAACATTCTTCTCTAATATTCATGTCATGCAATAAATCCATAAGGTATAAACAGCTGAGAAAAATATCACAGCATATGCAAATTTAAAGTTAAAAAGGGATGAATAAAACAAGTTAACAACCAAAATAAAACAACTATCTTAAACTGAACCTAAAAAAACGCCTGTTCCATTCAGTAATGAGAAGAACTGAAGCGGTCTGAGGGACAAATCTATAAGATATGTGGCATACTTGCATCAATTTGCACATTGATTTAACCAGAATTGACCAGGCATTCTCTCTTTACAGTAGAATCCCATTCACACTCCATTAACCCGCATTATGATACAATGGATATTTTAACCAGACATCGAATCAATTGTAACTATCAAAGCACACAGGCTGCTAAACCTGAGATGAGGAGCAGTTGAATTGAGACTCTCATACTGTGGTCCCAAACACAACCCCATCTAATTCCTGATCGTCAGAGTCGTCCTCGCTGAGGGAGAAGTCTTTGTGGTTGGAGAGGCGGCTGGGGCTGCAGTTGGACTCTCCGTCCGTGAAAGAGCTGTTGGTCGTGGGCTTCCCCGTTCTCTCTGCCTCGGCCATCTGGGCCAGCATGCTGTCCAGTAATGGACGGCTTTTGCAAATGCTGTCCAGCAACTGACATCGGTGTTGTAACTGTGCGATTAGAGAATCTTTTTCTTTAAACGTTTGGTTGAGTTTATGGATGGATTCCTCTGATTGACAAAGCTTCTCGTGGAGGAAGAAAATTTCTCTACATGAAAAACAGAGAAAAATGTCCTTTTCAGCAAATTACCTTATTAATTAAAGAATCAGAACAGAGCGGTTCAGTCATAACATTAATTTGTAGGCCAATCTGGACGGCTAATTCACCCTCAGGAAATTGCAAATAATGTTTTAGAGTGGCAGTTGCCGATTTATTAAAGGGATCATTCACCACAAAATGAAAATTCTGTCTTCATTTATTCCAAACCTGTACGAGTTTCCTTCTTCTGTCAAACATAGAAAAGATCATTTGAAAATTGTTGGTAACCAAACAGTTGCTGATCTCCATTGACATATTATGGAAAATTCATTCATACCGATTTGGAACAACATGAGGGTGAGTAAATGACAACATTTTCATTTTTGGGTGAACTGTCCCTTTAAATTCTCTGGTTAATATTACTTGAAGAGATTTTCATGTTTTGTTCTGCAAAATAAACTATACAGCCATATCTCAAATATGAACATTGAAGCTGATGCGTTTTTTGTTTTAAAACAGTTGCTATATCAGGACTATAACGGCGGTTTGATATGTCTATTAAGTAAACTTCCTGTAAACTTCAAGTATTAAGTAAAATTCATGTCTTTTTAAAATTAATGTTTGAGGTATGACTGAAAAATTCAGCACGCTAAAGTTTCCAATTCTAACCACAGACCTTGTCACATCTTTAAAAAAAAAATAATAATAATAACATAGCAAACCCATGGAACCAAAAAACAATGTCAAAGGAATTGTTCATCAAAAATGAAAATTTGCTGAAAATGTACTCACCCTCAGGCCATTCAAGATGTAGATGAGATTATCGGAACAGATTTTTGAGAAATGTAGAATTACATCGCTCACTCATCAATGGATCCTCTGCAGTGAATGGGTGCCGTCAGAATGAGAGTCCAAACAGCTGATTAAAAACATCAACATCATTAAGTCCATCATTAAGATGTTTTTAACTTTAAACTGTCGCTTCAGGCTAACATACGAGTCCATAATCCATAATAACGCTTCCTCCAGGTGAAAAAGTCATCTCGTCTGAATCAAGAGAGAATTATCCACAAATCAAGCACCATTTACAAGTGAAAAACTGTCCAAAACAGTTCTAAACAAATATGTCAGTGAAATTTGATGAGAGAGGACAACAGGGGATGGACTGTTTCACTGGAGGAAGCATTATTATGGACTCGTATTATAGCCTGAAGTGACAGTTTGAAGTCAAAAACATCTTAATGATGGGTTTGTTTCTTACAAACATGCAGCTTTTTACTTCACAAGATGTTAATATATGGACTGGAGTCGCATGGATTATTTGTGGATTATTGTGATGTTTTTATCAGCTGTTTGGACTCTCATTCTGACGGCACCCATTCACTGCAGAGGATCCATTGGTGAGCAAGTGATGTAATACAAAATTTTTCCAAATCTGTTTGGATGAAAAAACAAACTCATTTACATCTTGGATGGCCTGGTGGTAATAACATTTTAATTTTTGAGGTGAACTGTTCCTTTAATTCTTTCCTGCATTTTAGGACTACAAACTAAACAGCTTTTATGCACTAACTCGATCCGAGCAGCTGGGTCCTTAGCCATCTTCAAGTAACGGCTAAAGACACATCTCTTCCATCTACACTCGACCCTCTAACACTAGCACTCTATTTTATTTCTATTCTACCTACTTTTCTTTTTATTTATTAAAAAAACTTGAACCTCTAACACTAGCGTTCTCTATTCTTTTTCAATTTTATCTACTTGTTTTCTATTAATTATTATTAAACTTTTTTTTTTTTATATCTATTGTCCTAATAGAAAGTCGCTTCGGATAAAAGCGTCTGCTAAATGACTAAATGGAAGTTTAACTGTTACCAAACAAGTTTCCTCAATCACTTCACCCATCTGGCATTTCTCGCACATACAAAAGAGCAACAATATGTAGGCCTAAGTGCTGTGACAAGTCCCGGTTAGTCTAATGCAGTACACGTAACAAGTTATTTATAATAATAAAAAGAAAACAAGCCCCGCCCCCTCACAACATTAGCAGCTCTTGTTCTGATTGGTTAACGGCGGTCTGTTTTGCTTTTTAAACAGTCAAGAGCTGTCATAGTGACGGGAGTGGTTTCTAGACCACCGTGATATCTGTTAGGTATCTGCTACATTTTACTTCAGGGATATTTTTTTATGCAAAAGTCGCCTACAGCAGCTTAATTGAGCTTTCTGATTTAGCAAACGCATGGTTTTGATGTCAGGTAATAAAATATTAGGCATCTACAGAAGGACACGATTGTGTTACAGCAGTAAATATATTCTTTCCCTTACTTGTCCTTGGCCTCCGTGATTTCTTGCGTGGCAGCTCTCAGTTGCTCATCTTTGCGGATGAGACTCTCGGCCTGCTCCCGCACGGTTTTCTCCGCTTCCTCCAGCCTCTGCTCCAGGTCTGTGACCCGCCTGTGCAGCGCTGCCAGGTGCGCGTTCGCCTCTCTGATCTGCACCGGCGACGGGGACGACATGTCCAGTAGGATGCGGAAGACAAAAGCACCGGTCCGGTAAGCTCTCGCTCTCATCCACGATAACGCCGCGCTGCTGGGCCGATCATCTTGTGTGGGTCGTGTCGGATGAGTCCAGAAGGAGTGATGCTGAACTCGCTCTCAATCTCAGCATGCGTGATGCTACAGCTGCAGTCTTCTTCTTCAGTGAACCTTCGCGACTGTAATGCAGTAACAGTCGGCAGTGCGCGCTTAAATGCAGCGCGGAGGTTTATGACATTGTGCTTTATAAGCAGGTGTCGCAGTTTGTGCTTGTTTTCCAGCCAGCTGACGTGTCATCTGCGCCAACTTCTTAGCAACCTGTAGCTGCTGACCCGGAAATTATATTTAGAGCCACTGGCCAATCAGGATAGCCGAAACAGAGAAACCGCAGTGATTACAAACTGCACTTTCCTCCAAACAAACTGGGATGCTTCTTTTGGGCCTGTACATTTATTAAAATATTTTGTCCAGACGATCGCCCTTTATTTATTTGTTTGTTTGTTTGTTTGGTTGGTTTTTTGTTTGTTTGTTTGTAATGTAGCTACTGATATCCTAACTCACGTTTTATAATATACCCGTTTCATTTTGTAAAACATTTTTTTAAAAAAGAAAAAAAAAGTCCATTGCTGAATATTTTATTAGGCTACTTTTACATAGGCTATCACTTGTCTCATCAAAATAAAAACAAGTCTTTAATGGGGTAGTTAGTTTTAGGTTCTTTTACTTTTTTTTTCAGGGTGAATCTTTCAGAAAACTTTATAAGTTGTTACAGATAAATGGCAAAATGAAGCCAGCAAGTTGAACTTGTTTGTGCTTAGGTAATATCTGTATTTACACATATATGCTTTCTGTCATGTCAAGAGATTGTGGCAGTGTTATTTTATTGTCACTGAGAGATACTATTATAGTTTTTATTATTATTATAATATATATAATAATTTATTATTATTATTATATTTTTATAATAATAATAATTAATACATCACAATCATAATCATTTATCATTATTATTATTATTATTATATTTTATTTTTTTACTTTTTATTTTTAATTTAATTTAATTTAATTAATTATAATTATTATTATTTTTTTGTGGTTATAATTTTAGTTAACTTTAATATATAACTTTAGTGTTTTCCACACCATGGCAATGGTGTGAACAAGACTAGATCCACAACAGAATTAGAAGACAGAGGTCAAGAAGAAACTCTCGTGATAAATATATACAGCAGAATTAGTTGCAATAATGATTGCATTACAATGGGCAGAAGATGTTAGACCAGATAGAGTTGTATGTTCAGTCTCTATGGCAGCAGTTAACAGTATTGTATCAAATCAGACCATTAGAGAAGGCATTTCAAATTATATATATATATATATATATATATATGTTTAGCCCTAGTTCCTGTGTTTTCCGTGTTCCTTGTTTTCTTGCCTTGCCTTGTTTTTTGACCCTGGACTGTTATCTTGTTTCAGATTTTTTTATGCCTGCCCTGACCATTGCTTGTTTCTTGGATTACTCTTTTGTCTGCCCTGGATTATACCTGTTTGCTGCTGTTTGACCCTGCCTGTTTTGACCACTCTTGCAATAAAGCCTGCATTTGGATCCTCAACTGCATTGTCACGTCCCCATGTTACAGAATATTGAGCCAAACCCGGACCCAGCAGCTTTATCGAGAGCTCCTCCCGAGGTGGCGGTTTGTGCCGCAGAACCTCCCGAAGCGGCGGTGTCCGCTCCAGCTCCTCCAGTGATAGCAGTTTCTGCTGCAGAACCTCCAGAGGCAGCGGCGTCCACTTTGAACTCTCTGCGAGTCCAGCCACGGCCAAAGAGGCCACTGTAAACCCTCTGATGGTCCTGTCACGGCCATAGAGGCTGTCTGTGAACTCTCTGCCTGTCCAGCCATGG
This sequence comes from Sinocyclocheilus rhinocerous, assembly GCF_001515625.1. Taxonomy (NCBI): domain Eukaryota; kingdom Metazoa; phylum Chordata; class Actinopteri; order Cypriniformes; family Cyprinidae; genus Sinocyclocheilus; species Sinocyclocheilus rhinocerous. The sequence goes on from NW_015644072.1 coordinate 285,330, forward strand.
CCAAGGAGGCCAATGAACTCTCTGCTTGTCCTATTACGGCCGCAGAGGCCGTTGTTAACCTCTCTATGCTCTCTATTCCAGTCCAGCCTGATCCGCCGTGGTGGTTCCCTGCTCCATCAGCTCCACCGTGGGTATCTTCGGTCCCGTCTACTCTGCTGTGGTGGTCATCTGCTCCGCCGTGGGGATCTTCGGTCCCATCTGCTCTGCTGTGGTGGTCGTCTGCTCCGCCGTGGGTATCTTCGGTCCCGTCTACTCTGCTGTGGTGGTCATCTGCTCCGCCGTGGGTATCTTCGGTCCAGTCTGCTCTGCTGTGGTGGTCGTCTGCTCCGCCGTAGGTATCTTCGGTCCCATCTACTCTGCTGTGGTGGTCATCTGCTCCGCCGTGGAGATCTTCGGTCCCATCTGCTCTTCTGTGGTGGTCGTCTGCTCCGCCGTGGGGATCTTCAGTCCTGTCTGCTCTGCCCAGGTCGTCTTCTGCCGGCTCCGCCCTGGCACTCTGCTCTGCTTTTGCTTCCAGCTCCACCTGCTCTGCCCTGGTACCCTGCTCCACCAGCTCTGCCTCAGTCTCCAGGTCTTCCACCACTGCATGGACCTGGCCCTCCATCCCTCCCCCTGAATTAAACTAATTTGTCCGTGTTTCACTCTATCTTGAATCCCGCTCGCGGAAAGCGCTTTAGAAACAGTGTCTCTTCTGCGGCTCAGTACACATTGAACTAATTTTTTTTAGTCTCGAGCAAGACTGTACGACTTTCACATTACATGATTTGACTGATTTTTACGTAGAAAGGGCGACAGCGCACCACATTAAAAGAAATGATCATTCGTGTTTTCATAAACACTGGCCAAATTCAAAAACAACTAAAATTACATCATCTTTGAGAGCAAGGGCACCCCTTGGTGTTTCGGGGGCCCTACGCAGCTTGCGTATTTTGCATATAGGGAGGATCGGCTCTGTCCAAAGCACACAGCAAAATTGAGTACACAGTGGCTGAAGGAGAAAAAGGTGAATGTCTTGCATGGCCTAGTCAGAGCCCAGACTTAAACCCCATTGAAAATCTGTGGAATTACTTGAAGACTGCAGTCCACAAATGGCCACCATCAAATTTAACTGAACTTGAGCAGTTCTGCAAAGAAGAGTGGGCAAATATGGTAAAGTCTAGATGTTCAAAGTTAGTAGAGACAGAGACATATCCCAAGAGACTAAAGGAGGCTGGAATTTTAAGCAAAAGGTGGTTCAACAAAATACTGACACAAGGGGTGATGTTAAATTTAGCTGGATACCAGCTCAAGAATCAATGGAAATGAAATAGCAGATCAGTATGCAAAAAAAAAAAAAAGGATATAAGACTGTAAGTCTATAGGTATATAAGTTCCATTAGGAATAGGAGAAATGAAATCAATTATTAAATCAAAATTTCAAAAAGAGTACGTAGCATAAAAACTGGGGTATCGCTGATACAGGAAGATTTTATCATAAAATTACTTCATCAGTCAAAGGAATATACAATTTTGGAAGATGTAGGAAAGAAGATGGGATTTTAACAAGATTACAAATTAGACACACAGGACTAAATGCATCACTATACATAGTTAAGCATAATACAGGTCAATATGCCTTTTGTGGGGTAATTGTAGTTGAACATGTAGGAAATGTAGAGAGAATCAAAATGATAGAGAACTTTAAAGGTAACAGAAAAAAAACATAGATGGGAACACACAAGCTGTTCCCATCAAAATGCAGCAATGTGTCAACCCGAAATAAAAGACGAAGTGTAACTATCACCCATGTAAGAAAATAAACGGTAGGTGGCGGAATACGCCAACATTCCAAAGAAGAAGAAGAAGAACTCTCGCGATAATACAGTCGCGTCCTTGATGCAGAAATGGGCTACTGGGATCTAGAAGAGGGCAAAGACTGCGTTGCTAAAACATGGATCACCACAAAAGTAGCCACTGCCATCGGTTAGTCTGCTGGATATCTGGACTGCAGGGTTTCTAACGGATCCTTTGAGCGTAGTTTTAAAAATGTGCATTGCTTATGCGCTCTACAGGCTAAGCCGTTAGCAGGCACAGTAAACAACATATCAGCGCACTATTTTCATCATTGTCTTGTTTTCATGTTTTTTTAAACTTTATATCCGTCTGTTTGTTTGTTAGTTGGTTTATTTCACTATAAAGTGCTCTGGGATCAGCGTGTATTGGTTTTTGATTGCAAAATGACATCCAGGGCTGCTATCACTTTCCAATTATTTATTTGTTTCATGCCTAACGTTACTGATATTTTTGTGTGGTTGTCATAATGACTAGTGAACTAGAAAAGTGGTTATGGAGATGTCACTAGGCATGGCCTGCTTTATAAAGCCAAGCTTTAATACTGCTGCTGTTGTTGTTCTGCAGGGCTGGTAGGTTCTGCCTACCACATTGTGGCATATCCACCTGAAACCGCTGTGGAGGCTTTGACCAGAGCAACATCAGGCACTGCCACCATGGGTAAGACAAAATAAAACGGAAAAATAAGAATTGAGATGATCCATTTTGGTGTCTGCATCAAATTGAATGTACAAAAGTGATTTTATATACATAAAGCATAAATGCAATTAAAGTGTCTGCTTTAATGTTTTAAATAACTTTTGTGAAAATAAAATGTCCAAATATGTGGGTGTCTTCTGTAAATCATGGTGAAAGTGTATGAAAGTGTATTCTATTAATTATTCACATTATTATATTTCTTATATAAGAAATGGGTGGGATTAGTGTGCTTAAATGTTGTGAAATTAATTTTACAATGCTACAAACACACACACACATACATACATACATACATATATATGATGCTAAAAGTTTTCTGAATTTCCTTTCTCCCATTTCCTATTATACATTTTGTGGTTATATATACACATGGGACTTTTTGCCAACTGAATGCTGTGAATTAAGTCATGCTACTATTCTCACATAACGTTTTTTCGCCTATTATATAGTAGGGAAGTGTGCGATTTGGGATGCAGCCTTTGTGATTCAGCTTTAGCCTTAAGTGCACCTTCACCTTTATCGTACAGAGTTGAATAGAAGTTAAAATAGTGTCTTTACAGTTGCTTGTATTGGCCTTGTTGTTACATGTCATCAGGTATATCAGATGGCAACACACACTTGCTTCAGTAATTTATTCTTGTTTGCTACCTTTTCAGCTGCCATGGGCGCCATCTTTGGAATGGCCACTTGTCTAAGCGCACAGGCCAGAGATGCACCTGACGACCCAACCAACTATTTCATTGGTGGATGTGCTTCGGGTATTTTCCTCGGGGCTCGAAGTAAGTACAATAATCACATGTTTTTCATAATTATTCAAGATCATTGGTGTCTTTTTTTGTTTTTAAAGAACAGTCTAAAGAGGTTTGCTGGTGTTTTTTTATATTTAGCACACAGTGCTATCACAGGTACCACAGCCTGTTTTGGTCTGGGAACTTTGGCTATGTTCACCAAGATTGGAAAAAAGGAAGGCTGGAGACTAACAGGACCCCCAAAGCTGTGACCTGATATGTCCCCTAGTATTTGATGTGTTTATATTGTATATTGCTCAAATAAATGTATTACAATTAAAAATAAAATGATCTCTGGGTTTACTCATTGTGTTTGAAACTTTGAGTGTTTTCTGAAGAAGTCGCTGCACGACTTATTATAGATAAATACATGTAATGGATATTGGTCGATATGTTCAGTAGATTACAAAGCATAAAAGTAATGATTGCCTCTCAACCTAATACTGCACCTGTAAACATGAAACGGTTTCAGAAAGTTCTGAACTTACCTGAAAGTCACTGAAATTTACAGTTTACCTTTTAAAATGTGTACAAAATATGTGTAGCTTACATGACTCAGGTAAATTACATAGTAATAACTTTATTAAGCTGGATATAAAACTTGCAGTTAAGCCAGAAGCACAAAAAATGCAGTACGTTACTGAACAGTTAGGTGGAATCGTATTAACCTAAATAAACATAAGTGGAAGTAATGACAGTAAAAGGCTATTTTTTTGCCAGATTAGTGGCATGATATTTCAATTAGTTGGATTTTACATATTTGCTGTTTCAGGTGTTGTGTTTAGTAATTGCTTTACTGATTCAATTTAGCTGAAAACCCTATAATCAAGTTCTATTCTCACAGCTTACGGAAACATTTTCAATACGCTGTATGTTCGACAGCTTTTATAGTCAAAACTTTAAAGGCGTATATATAGAATTTGATTTCTAAAGATCCTCGAGAAATAAAATTTAACACGTGTTCTTTTTAATCATTAACCTAGATTATTGTTTCTTAAAAGTCCTGAAAAATGTCTTTAGCAAGTATCAAAGTAAATTCTTAATGTACTGGAGTAGTGGAAGCTTTAGTGCCATAATAGTGTAATATGTTGGTTAAAGGGGTCATATGATGCTGCTAAAAAGAACATTATTTTGTCCGCTTTCACAACGAAACACACAGCGTCTCCACAACATGGCGGCTGCAACAACAATACTACAGAGAGAATAAAAGTTATGCCTTCTTTCTTTGCGTGAACATTTGGGCGGTGTTATGCAAATCTTCCCACATAGTGAGGTAAATATGTGGGGGCGTGTTAGAACGAGCCGTTTTAGGTAGGCGTGGTTGACTCTTAACTTTTATAAAGAATATTTCTTTGGATTTGAGACTTTAGTCTTTGCAACTTTACAGATCTTCTTTATGCACCAAGAGCTTGTAACACTTCAAAGAGAAAGGAAAAATTGAAATCGCATCATATGACCCCTTTAAATGCACAAGTATAGCACATGTTCGTTGTGGTGAGTTCTTGTTCTAGCCACAAGGTGGAGCTTTTAAACCGTTTTTTTTTTTTAAGGGAAACTATCTCTAATATACTTTACATAACTCCCATAATTATCATATAACCGTATTTTGGAATCTGAAACCATCAAAACAAAAATATTCCTGTAGGACTTAATACAGCCAGGGCCCCCTAGTTAATTTGTTTGAGCAGTTTAGTTCATATTATGGGTCTGGGCCTTAAATAGATTTGTTTTAGTACTTTCCATTTGTTCTATTGGGGAGTATTTATAATCACAGGTTTCTGGGGTGGTCTTGTCTGGCCGAAGTAGAGACGTGTGGCAAACTCACAGCTGGAACTCAAACATAGTGCCTGAGAATCTCCTCATATATGAGTGTGTGTTAATAGTAACACAGCTCTATTATCACCACAATGAAGACTTTTCCAAGGTGTTAGATTTTTATTAGAGACCCGTTGAGTTCACTGGGCCGTATTTACAGGTGATTAGCACAGCGGTTACTGGGAGGCTTTTAAATAATTAATGAGTTGTGAGAGACAGCTGTTTGCAGTTTATTTGGTTTCGGCAGTTGGAACAAGCAGGGAAAACACAAGAATCTTGGAGATTGATTTGTTTGCTTTGGTGTTTTCCCTGTTGACAACCACAGAGACACAAGACAGTGTCGATTATATCCATGAGGCTAAAAGCCAAACGGTGTAATTAGATGTCCTCATCTGGACCTTCAATCTGCTAATAATTCGATCACATAATGTTATTTTAGTACTGTTTGAGATACTATTACATGTTTTATTAACATTTTGAATGCGTTTTTGTTTTTTCTATTTTAATTTGGCCACTTGGAAATGCTTAACACAAACGTTAAATTTGGGGGTCCTTACTAATTTCATATCTTGAAATGAGATGTGTGGTGACAGTGAAAGCATGAATTCAATTTGTCAGAGCTGAAAATAAAGAAAAAACACAAAAGAAATGTTGAGAGGCCTGTCAAACCAGCCTCCGCTCATGGGACTAATTATGGTTATGTGAAATTTGGCTCATGGTGACACCATGTGACTGCACTAATGGAAACTACTGAGTTCCAATTTTTATTGAGCAGATTACAGTTCCAGCAGTACTAGCAGTGCCATATACAGAATTCAAACCACTGAAGTGCATTTCTCAAGAGTCGAAGATTTTAAAGGTGAAGTGTGCCGTGTTTTACGTTAAAAGCCAGATGGTGTAGTTACGACATTTTCCTGCAGGGGTTTTCAAATCTGTTGACGTCAAGGACCTCCAAATATAATGATCCCTCCATGAACTACTCTTTTTCAACACATTCTCATGGCAGCTTGTAACTATTACACTCATTCATTTTGGCAAGTAGGTGGTGAATTTGTATGAACTTGTACGATGTCATTCATATGTTTTCGTACAATCTGCATATCGCATACTGAGAGTTATTTTTAAGGGTGTACCTTCATGCTTATAGTGTTTTATTAAAAATCATCCGTTTTCATAAGACTCAAATCAGACCAATTTCGGTTCCAATTTACAAAAATGCGAAAACAGATTACTCATGAGATAAGTTTGCCTTGTCCTAAAATAAAGAGGTAACTTTTTGTGTATGAAGACCAATTTATGCAGTTTGAGAAAAAGGTCATTGGCATTTTTATTTGTTCTGAAACCAATAAAAATGCAAATCCATAAAACTTCTAGTAAATTATAGAAACAAAAATAAATAAATAAATACAAATTAAAACAAATAAAAAATAGAACATTTGATTGTCAAAAACTACAGCTGTCAATAAAATAAGAATGTTAATACAATAAAATTACAACCACAATTAATCTTTTCCAGCAAATTATTTCATTATTTCCAGCAAAAGAAAGCAGAAGATTAGGAAAAGTATTTAAACATACTGTGTTTTTAGCATTTAACAGTTAACTACTACATCTTAGGTTTTGGTCCAACTAAAATTTGGGGATAGTTTTTGAGAGAAAGAGAAAAAAAATCATTTTATTCAACTTAGTTTGCTCCTTAATAGTGTAAAAATGATCAGTTCACCTCTAAAACAAAACACCGTCTATAATATGAAGTATTGGTCCTGCAGTTTCTTGTGGCCTCTTCCTTTCTAATGAGTTTGCAGGAAAAAGAAGCTGACCTGAACTTTCTTTTGCCACTCTTTGCTTTTATTGATTAGCTCGCTGGCTCGATTTTCTTCCGATCGAAAGCATAAGTTGAAATACCAGTTCACCTTTATCAGAAGTGCTGAATTTCAAATCAAAATGCTTCTTGGTTTGGCAGAAGAAAGAAAAAAAAACAATTACAAAAGACTGTATCCATATCCTGGTGCATTCATATAGCAGCCACTGCATTAGGAGATGTGAGAAAGCAGTTTGCTCAGCATTTTAACCGTAGAAACGCCTTCAATCTCAGCGGAAGCCCAAAAACAGTTAGCATCGACCCGGCGCTCTTGTGCGTCACCGGCATCATTCTTCCGTGTCAAGGGTCCGATTCTGCAGTTCCTGACTGCAACAAACTACTCTGTGATAAATGTGTGGATCAGAAGGGAGAGAGTGACGTTCATGGAGCCGTTTTCTTCATAAACCATGCAGCAGACAGTCTCTTCAACTCTGACCTGAGATTTATGCAGTCAGCTTTAATGGATGCCATCTTTCAGAAATGTTTCTGATATCAGAGCCTGTTAAAAGCCTCTCTCCATTAGAGCTGGCATTTTGATAAGCCACTCAAGGGCCTGTTGGACAGCACATGCTTAGTTATAATGGCAGTGACTGCGGGACTTTTATTCGGCTGGGTCTGTGACTTTAATGAAATGTGTGTTGATAAACAATGAAGATTTATAGCTGCTTATGTCGGCTGGTGATTGTTCGGAGTGGGTGTGTGATGGACAGAGTTATTGATGTCCTCTATCTAGTTACCCTAATGGACATTATGAACTAGATGGCCAATGAAATGACGTCCTGAGTGTACATTTAATGAAACCATGAACTATAATCATTTTCAACTGGAATAACTTGCCACTTAGACTTCCATACTTACACTGTAAGTGCATTACTGTAAAATGTTTGTTTGCTTTTAAAAGCTTAGTGACATGAGAGAATTATTTTATATTTATTCATTTATTTCTAGTCAAAATATGTACTAAATATATGCTATATAAATATGTTGATAAGTTCATACATGCTACAACTTGAACATCGTAAGAAAAAAACTCATTAAAAGAATGAAATTAATATAAATATTACAAAGTATTAGAAAATAAATATATAACAAAACATCGTCACTGCTTATTAATAATTGGAAAAAATGTCAAAGGCATGTCATGCAGTCCAACTAAAAATGAAAGATATTTATGAGATGATAATTCATAATATTTGCAATTAAGACTTTTTACCTTGAAAAGTTTATTTAAAATTGTCTTTGAAAATTGTGTTCATTTACATGTATTCAAGGTGTAAGGAAAATATGTTATATATATATATATATATATATGGTTTATATATTTTCCATCACAAGACAAAATCTGTTCCACTCAAGATACATTTATGATAATTATTTAACATATTAAGTCTTGTATTCTGAAAAATGTTTAAAAATGAAGTGATTTTATGCTTAAAACAAACAAACAAAATCTGCCAGCAGGGTCAGAAAACTGAATTCAAAGGGAAAACAAGATCTTTCCCTATTATTGGCAGATATTTTTTCTTGTTTTAAGCATTTAACGCACAAAGTTTTTCAGAAAACAAGACTTAATATCTTACAACATTTTTCTTCCAAAGTAAATGTAACTTGATTTAAGAATATTTCGATATTAGTACTGGAAAACAAGACAAAATAGATTTTTTTTTTTTGCAGTGTATGAAACCAACATGAATAAAAAGACTGCATTTCTAACAATGCGCCACATTTAAACTATGTTTATTTATTTATTGTGAACACTGTTGTGTCTTTGATATTTGCTTATGTTTTAGGACTTCATACCAGTGTTTTAAATGACTCAATAGGCAGCACTGTGGGCAAGTAAGTTACTACAAATACCAGCCTAAAATGGCCATTGATTAAATTTAGACTGTGCCGTTAGCTGGAAGAAAACATATTATCACTTTAATACGACCTGGGTCAGAAACTCAGTGATTCTGCTTAATGGAATTTCAGCCATTCGTGCTGCGAGTGTTCAAATTGTAGTAAACATTAGCATACTTGCGGTGTTTGTGGATTTATCATAGCCTGCGTTGTCTTGTTTTACTTAGTTTTGGGTTTTAGTGTTATGCTACCATTGATTTATTATGCTTTTAATTACACTACTTGTCCAAAGAACCAAAATCATCCACATCTCAGTGCAAAGGATGAGTTTGTTTAGTGGGAGATAAACTCAGAGTGAGAAATATATGAAGTTGGTCTTTAGCTAATAAAAATCTAAACCAAGCCAGTCCCACAGCTGAATAATTTACGGAGTGCTGAGTGGAGGGAATCCAATACACTGAAACCAAACTTCTCAAATTTGACCACTCGCAATCCCCACCATACTGAACACACAGATCCTCGCACACAAACATCTGGGATGCAACGTCTGCAGAAAACGATGAGGCATAAATCCCCACGGATTTATATTATGGCTTTTTAAAGGATTCTTTTCTCGAAACTCGGCATCGAAAACATGGACCATTTGTAGATATTGAGTCCTGAAAGTGGACTTTCTTCTGCTGAACCTCTTGCATCTTTCTGCAAATTCATTAACGTGAGCAAAATTATATTCAGATATTCAATGCGGGAAACTCACCTATTCAGTTAGGCCAGTCGAATATATTTGGATTCTCTTTTGGCTTCTTGGCAGCATGAACTTGTGCTTACTTTGAAAATGCCAAGTGGATCTTTTCTGTGTATGTAAATATTACCGGGAATTGAGAAACAATGTATAAATCTCAGAATATTTGTCAATTAACAGGAGCGGTAATATGGTACAAAATGTTCCTAAAGCAGAGCAGATGTTAGATTTGAATTATTCTATATCATCGCTACATTGGTGTCCAAAAATGGTTTTAAAGATTCATTCGGCCTTAATAGAAACGGCTTGCGTTGAGATAATTATAAATCTGTCATCATATTCCCATGCGTGATTCTATGATACCAAAAACATCTGTTTCATGCTGTTCACAATAGACTAACACAGAACGTTTGACCCCAACACAATATCACTATACATCTGACTTTATCTCTGAAGACGCCTCAAGTCTGTTGGAGATGAATAGCTAAAAAACATCTTTAGATATAATCAGGATATCCTGAGAAAGTTCTCATGGTTTTGTATGATAAGTGGTACATCACATTCCACTTATTTTTTTTTTTGTGATAGGTTTATATGTTATGTATGTATATATAACACTGAAAAATATACACAGAAAAAAAATTGGCATAAAATTTACTTTTTACTTAGAGCATTTATTTGCAGAAAATCACAATAGGTCAAAACAATAAAAAAAGATGTCATGCTTTTAGACCTCAAATAATGCGAAGAAAACACATTTATTGTCAGGCCTGTGTTTCCGTGTCTTGTGTTTTGTTCCCCACGTGCTCCATGTCCTGGTTTTCCCCCGTGTTCCTCTATGGCCATTTTTGGTCTTCCCGTTCCTGTCCTCATTATGTTCAGTTGATTCCACCTGTGTTCCCCTTGTTATCTCGTTTAGTCCCTAGTATTTAAGCCCTGTGTTTTTCTGTGTCTATCGTCTGGTATTGTTCGTCTATTCCCTCTGCTACGTGTGCTTTGCTTTGGTTTGGTTTGGTTTGGTTTAATAAAGACTGTTTCCAGAATTTTCCTACGTCTCCTCGCTCCATCACAGTAGCAGCAGCAGCGTGACAGAATACCGGACCGTAAACCGTAAGCGGCGCACCTTCTCTCCGTGTTTTTGTTTCCTTTTTTCGAGAGTGTTTTGTTTTCCGTTTCTCCCCCGCGGTCATGGAAACCGCAGCACGATTCGCCGCCCGAGCCCCGGAGGATCTCCTGTTCGTTGAGTACGCCTGGGAATTCTGCGGGCTCGCAGCGAAGACGGCACTGGACGACGCCACGCTTAACTCTCTGTTCTGGATCGGGGCAAATTACTACCGCACCGTTGACCTCCTAGACACCACGGGACTGAGCTGGAGGGAAGGAATCCTCCGGTGTCTGGAGTGTATTGCCCCGATCCAGAACTAGCTCAGCAGTCAAGCCCGCCGGCCGCTCCAGTGTCGGCTCCAGCCCCTGAGTTCGCTCCAGAGAGGGCTCCAGTTCCCACGTCCAGCCCAAGGAGGGCTCCAGTCCCCGAGTCAAGCCCAGGGAGGGCCACAGTTCCCGAGTCAGGCCCATGGAGGGCCTCAGGGGTTGATATTTTCCTCAAGGATTTTTTTTTTGGGGGGGGGTTTATAGGGATCCGTCCGTAGAGGTCGGGCCGAGTGCCGAGGTCAGGCCTCCTGCACTGTCTGCTCCGCCATGGCCCCGAACTGCCTGATCCGCCATGGGTCCCTGACTGGGTACCGCCCACCCGTTGGATGTTGTGGGGCGCATGTACGCGCATTCCGGGAGGGGGGAGTAATGTCAGGCCTGTGTTTCTGTGTCTTGTGTTTTGTTCCCCACGTGCTCCATGTCCTGGTTTTCCCCCGTGTTCCTCTATGCCCATTTTTGGTCTTCCCGTTCCTGTCTTCATTATGTTCAGTTGATTCCACCTGTGTTCCCCTTGTTATCTCATTTAGTCCCTAGTATTTAAGCCCTGTGTTTTTCCGTGTCTTATTGTTCGTTTATCCCCTCTGCTACGTGTGCTTTGCTTTGGTTTGGTTTAATAAAGACTGTTTCCAGAATTTCCCTACGTCTCCTCGCTCCTTCGCTCCATCACAGTAGCAGCAGCAGTGTGACATGTATATTATATATATATATTTAAATTAAAAAAAGTATATATATACACACACAAAAATAAAATATATTTGAAATACATTCTGCATATACATTGTAAATATTTGAAATAAAAAATGTATTTAACTTTAACCTTCATATACCAAAATATATCAGGGGGTCAAAAAGGATGTCAGGGGCAAGAAAATACATTTCCAATCTTACAGTAGACTATATTCATTCTTAAACAACACAATACTAATGCTTTAACTTCAGAGGAGTTTAATGGATTGATTCATGTATCCTTCACAAAGACTCTTTAATGTTCCATGTATCGGTTAAGTCCGGCCAAGCCAAGCTTGTTGTTCATGTTCACCTTCATGTTTTTTTTTTCTCATCTTGGGTTCATTATATTGTTTGTTTCACATTTTGGATTATCACCATTGTAATAAACTATACCTGGGTTCACTACACCATTGTCCTCATCTGCACCATTGCAAGCTACGCTACATTTTCTTTGTTACAGTTCATTATTTTGATAGTCCACTTTAGACATTCTACTAACTATCAGATAATATCTGCTTAGTTGGACCTCCAACAACTGACTAAGTAACTTTGCAACTACATGCCAGCTAACTCTCTATATTAGAGTATTAGTAGACTGATAGTTTAGTGTTAGTAGAATAAGTTGACATGTACTTTTAAAGTTACTTATCGTCAGTAGAGTGTCTGTTGGGGGACCATTAAAATAAAGTGTTAGCCGATATTAAGCAGATAGTCTACTGATACTCTGATGACTGCTAGTTGACATGAAGATGCAAAGATACTGTCAACAATATCTAGAGTGAACTATTGAAATACAGTGTTACCTTCATTTCGGTCTCAAGAGTAAAAAAAAAAAAAGACAATTGTAAATTCATGTCTCACAATTACAACTTTATTTCTGGTAATTATAATTTAATATTTCAGAATGCGTCTTTAGTTTTTGAAATTGTAACTGATTTTTGTAATAGTGACTGTGTTGTATGTTTCTGATACTTGAAACTTTATATCACACAATGCGATTTTATCTTTCTTTTTTTATTATTGCGAGTTTAAATATCATAATGTGACACGTCTTGCAATATGAGTTTACTTATTTTAATCTTAATCTTTTCTTAACTTGAAGGCAGAAACAAGCTTTCAAACATGTGCATTGTGCATGATTTTTTTATTCAACACAATTTTTTTTTATTTTGTCATCATGATATGACGTTTAGAAACACACCATCATTGCTCAGAGATAATATCTAATTATGTATTTTATTTTCAATGGTTTTAACTAGACTAACAACAGTGAGCCCTGAGCTCAATTAACATTTATGGAGACATTTAAATAGGCAGTAAAATAGCCTCCCACTAACAAAAGACACTATAAGCAGAAAAATTACTGTTGTAAAGTAAATGAAAATGAGGGCTAATTAACTGGAAATTGTATGACAGGCTCTCGTTTCCTTGTTATATAGAATTTTCTCACCATATTTAAGGAAAGAGAGTGACATCTTAAAGGGATAGTTCACCCGAAAATGAAAATCATTTACTCACCCTCAAGTTGTTCCAAACCTGTATGAGTTTCTTTCTTCTGCGCAACACAAAAGAAGATATTTTGAAGAATGTGGGTAACCAAACAGCTGATGAACCTCACTGGCTTCATAAGTATGGGGGGGAAATTCTATGAAATACTAAAAAATTACTAAAATACAATGGAAGTCAATGGCTACTGTTTGGTTATTCACATTCTTCAAAATATCTTCTTTTGTGTTCAACAGAAGAAACTCATGCAGGACCAACATGTGAAACAACAAAAAGGTGAGTAAATAATGACAAAATGTTCTTGCCACATTGCTGGAGTGATTCTGCATCTTTTGTTGTGTTTACAGGCCCAGCGGTTTTCTCTCTCCTGTACACACATCTCCCAAACATTTTCAAAGTCTAATGGTAATGCTTATATCATTAGCAGGTCGTATACACTCATTTTTCTGACGGCAGATGTTTGAGTCCTGCACAGCTGTGAGGCCGCTCTCATGCTTTCCTGTGGTGTTTACACCACTGCGGCCCTCTTCATAGCCTCACCTGCTCCCTGTCCTCTGGCCAGCGCTCAATCTGACCGCCCATTAGAGAGAGGGAGGTCCGTCTCTTCATTATAATAACGGATGATAAACTGACGGCGGTGATTAAGAGTGTAGGAATGCAAAATTGTTCAGTTCTGCTCAGGCCTTCAGCTACAGTGGCTCTTTTTTTAACGGCCTTCGCTTTCCAAAAAACGGAACAAAAGTTTGGCCTCTTGTGTTTCGAATCACAACGCTCGCATTTCCTAGGAACCCAAACACAATGTGAGATTAGTGTCGTACACACAAAGGAGAGTGCCTTGTCCAGTTCATTTTAGAGATTTAAAAAAAAAAAATTTTTTCTAAGTTTTTAAAAATATGTGTTTAAATACTGTGGCATCTCAAACTAAATATTTTAGGGAATGTTTTCAAAGGTACACTCAGCAAATAATATTTATGCCTGGACTTTATAGTTATATATTATAAAACGGATAGTTCCAGTCCTTGATTCTGATTGGTTGAGCCACGTTCGAAGCTGTTGTAAATTACACTACAAACATACACCTTTGTTTACTTCTGTGTGTTGCTCGGCAACCACTTTGTTGGAACCACAACTGTTTCTGAGGAACTACATTGTTTGGTGGAAGAATACTGTTTTTATTTATATCATTACACTTTATTTGCTCTGTTTTCTTCTGTGAAACCTTACTACATATATGGAATAACCGTGCCTAACAACGCCCCTTAGCTGTTATAAATTCACTGTAAACCACTGCTTCTTGGGGCTTATTGCTTTATTTGAATTGCATATAAATTTCATTAAAAAAGTTTTAACATAAATTAATGAACTTAATGCATATTTTTCAATCATAAAAATGACTGGTAAGAGACAGGTCATAGATATTTATTACCAATTTGCATCTATTTGATTTTATTTAAAGAATCATATTTTTAAATGCATGTATTCAAATGGCTTAGAATCAGCATAAATCTGTTCATTGTGAAAACAATTCAATTCATTCAGTTAAGAAGTATGGACATGGCTAAAATATTGCAATAGCTGTGGAACAAGGAATATTAAATTAGTTAATATATAAATGAGTTCATTTATATGTCGTATTTGTTGATGATAAATATATAAAGCTGGTTATTGTGTATATAAAAGAAATTCAATTTATTAGTATTACAGAAATCTGACTTTATGTATGCATCACATTACGTTTATTTATAAAAGTTCAAAGTGCAAAGAATTTAATGCTGATATGTCAAGCAATATTCAATATAGTGGAATATTATGAGTGATTTATGAGTTGGATGCAAATATTTTTATATTAAAGGTGACATATCATGAAAATCTGACCTTTCCAGGTTTTAAGTGCTATAATCAGGTCCCCCGAGTTGTAATGGTGCAGCTCTATTCTGGAAAAGAGGGCGGGGAGCAGCAGCTCATTTGCATTTAAAGAGACAGGCCCGAAAAACAGCATGTTTCTGCTTCCACTCAAAATAAGCATTTTCAAAATGATATAATAAATGATCTGTGGAGTATTTTGAGCTGAAACTTCACAGACACATTCTGGGGACACCAGAGACTTATATTACATATTGTAAAAAGGGGCATAATATGTCTCCTTTAAAGGAATGGTTTAACCAAAAATGAGAATTCTGTCATCATTTAATCAAACCTGTATGATCTGTATGATTTTCTTTCACCTTCTGAATACAAAAGAAGATATTTTGAAGAATGTGCTGGTCCCCATTGACTTCCATAGTCCATACAAAAATTACTATGGATGTCAACGGCTACCGGCATCAAAATCTCATACACTTACTGTACATGTATTCATATGGCATGCCAGGTCTGACATCAATGATTTGTGAGCATCGCTGATGTCAAAACTGGTGCAACACGTCTTGACGTGCATACATTTCCGTCTAATCTTCAACACAAAGCTATCAGAGGATCTGAAATATCGTCGAATGGAGCACGTGTATGGAATTTGCCACCCAACCTCAAGAAAATCCAATGGGTTTTGCACAACACGAGGGTGAGTAAATGATGACAACATTTTCGGAGTGGACTATTCGTTTAATTCGGAAACTGTTTGTGGACTAATAATGTACAAAATGAAATCCGCTAAAGAGTCTTCTTTAGTCTAAGAAAGGAAACCATCTGTGAATCCTAGTGTGTGATTCACGTTGTGGGTTCAGTTCTTATATCCATGAACAGGTCAGGGATGTTCCTGCACACACAGCACTCCCAGCACCACAACCATCCCATGGCTTTAAAAGAATTTATGAATGGACACGACTCACAATGGCCTGCACCGACCAAATTGGTTTAACGCCACTCCCCAGAGATCAGTCATCAGGCGAAATTAGTTTCCATGGGAACTGTCATAAACAATCATGGCTCTCTGTATAGATTGTATCCAATGAATAATGACCTAAACATGTTGAATCAAGACTTGTCTGGGAGAGAGTGGTGATTTAATCCAGCTATATATACCTCGTCTATAGTGTCTTATAGCATAGCACTTAAGCATTTTAGGGATTTGACTGTCCCTGTGTCAAGGTTCAAAGGCTGTCATACACCCTGACATTATGAGGTTTTCCTTATCGTCCTGCAGAAAATTTGCGGCTTCAGAAAGCTTAGTGTATATCCACAGAATTGCAATGCCCCTCATTTAGCTGTACACCCCTTTGTGTGCTTGTTTATTAAATTATTTCATACACTGCAAAAAATTATTTTCTTCCTCAGTATTTTTGTCTTGTTTTCCTTTACAAATATTTAAACATTCTTCAAATCAAGACACATTTAAGACTTAAAGGGTTAGTTCACCCAAAAATGAAAATTAGGCTGCGTTTTACTCACCCCCGAGGCATCCTAGGTGTATATGACTTTCTTCTTTCAGACGAATCCAGTCGGAGTTATATTAAAAATTGTCTTTGATCTTTCAAGCTGTTTAATGCCACTCAGCGGGTGTTGCATTGCTTCAGTCCAAAAGAACTTAAATAAAAATCGCCCATCCATAAAAAAAAGTGTCTCACACGGCTCCGGGGGGTGAACAAAGGCCTTCTGTAGCGAATTTATGCGTCTTTGTAAGAAAAATATCCATATTCAAAACGTAATCTGGTATTTGTTATATTAATTTGTAATTGTAATCATAAACACAGGGTTTTTTGTACACTGTAAAAATTATTTGATCAATGAAAATGATCGTTTAAGTTTTTCTACTTAAGAATTTCATGTTTAATTCAATGTGTTACTGTTTCTTTGGAATTGTTTGTGAAACTTACTAGCAATGTCTGAGTGAAAATGATTTCTACAGAATTTTATTTATTATTAAATTTTTTTCACTGTAGCACAGATAGTTTTACTGTTTACTGCACTTTGTTATTCTTCTAGTTATTTACATATAGCGGCAGTTATAGGAAGTCTTGTACATTCGGGAAATTCACAGGAAAAACACAAAACAAAATTCTCACATGTTCCAGATCAATGATATGGCTTCAGCAGAATTTAAACATTTCCTGATAACTTTTTAACAGTTTGAGTAGTTAGCTCTTCAAAGATTAGAGTTAAATTTAAAGCAAAACTTTCATGCTGTTAAGATGAGCTGTTATGCTGTTAAGTCTCCTTCACATGGCCATAACCATCTAACTCAAATATAATGCCTAATAATAAAATAAATGTAAAATTGTTCGATTTATTGGAGCTGTGACACTTTGGAAATGCACATGCAATATGCGCATGCACATGAAACAAAGGTTAAGTAAAATGTTTGTGTTGAGTTTTTGTAAAATGTTTATGCTTAATATAATAGTAAGTAGCCATTAAAAATAGTACATGTTCAAAGAGGGTTTTGACAGATCAAGACCAAAGAAGACCAATTGCAATTTATTATGCAAATATTGTGATGATGTCATCAAGACAACTGGAGAATTTCAATATTTCATGTCTTAAAAAGTCTCAAGTTTGACAGAAAAATGTTAAAATTACAAAGCTAAGTTTGACTGAATTGACTTTGTATGTTTTGGCTGAATTAACTGAAGTGAAATACTTAGGGCTAAAGTTGGAATACACTACACAACTTTTGCCCAGATTGGACTTTTTGCCCAATTTACAGTCAGCTAGTTGCCAAAAGTCAGAGTCAGTCTGCAGATTTGAGTCGACAGATTTCATAGAAAATCACGTAGTGTATGATGGGCACGGACTCTGATTTTTAAGCTTCAGACTATGATTCCAAGCAGGATTATTACAGTTAAAACTAAAACTATATTTAAAAAATTCTATTTGAAATAAAATAAATGTTATCTGAAATCAAAATAAATAATAAAAAAAGTTTATTTCAGCTAGTTAACAAGAGAACATTTCTCATTCTCATTTAGTTTAACTTGATGTACTAAATAAACTAACACAAAATCTGAGAAAAAAAAACCTATATAGACATATTTAAAAATAACAAAAACGTATACACAATTACAAAAACACACAAAAATATTACTAAAACGTGAACTAAAATTAGCATGCATGTAATAAAAAATCATTCAAAATATTAACAAAAACTATAATGGTATCTCATTGATACCAAAATCAGACCTGTCTGATATTTTGAGGCAATTTTACAACATTTGTCTGTGAGTTCAGTGCTGTGTTCAGAACGACTTAGTGTGTGATCCTCAGTTATGTCGTGTACGATGCCCAGTTTTCCCTCTGTAACCATTTACAAAGTAAGCAAGTGTATGTTTGAAAACCTGTTCAGATTTGAAAAGTCATGTAGTTTATTCCAGCCTTTAGGGATTTAGAACAACCCCGAACCACAATGTGTTAGGAATATCAATACAGCACTGCACTGTAATTAAGAAATAAACACTATAGTATGATTTTGGCAGGACTTTACAGTGTTGTTTACATCTCTAGCATATCCAGGCTGAAGGTAAATGTTCACAATGGACAGGGGGTGGAGCTGGTGTGTGGTATAAAGAGGGGGATGAAGCACATGCCATCTACCCTCACAATACCCCCACCGTACACCCTCCCTCTCCTCTAGTCAGCCAGCCCTTTCTCCAGCAGCATCTCTAATGCCACAGTGCTGCTCTCACTGTCAGACACTCTCATCTTGAGGAGTGGAAATAAACACGGTGCCTGTTTAACTCAGTTCAGTTGTCAGAGCTGCTTCATTACGTGGCACACCAGGTAGCAACTGCCAAAGGCGTCTAATCCTCTGGTGTGGAAAGGATCAGGGAGAACTCTCGGCAAGAGGACAGGACACGTCGGACAGGTACCGGACTCTGGGATCGTAATCTCCATCTGTAATGAGGCGTGGGGCCCACATCACGTATCTGAACATTCAACTGGCATTCGGATTTGGACGTGTTTGAGGAGAGGTGTTCACGCAGAAGGACGGTTCATGGCAACATGCGTGCACCTCTCTCAGAGAGAGAGCATGACGGGATTTTGGCTTCTGTAGGAACTTGCAGTCAGCTTTTCCTGACTTTTATGAATCATTACAGAGGAATCTGTTGGATAAACATCTGTTTGAAGCTGTTTTCCAAGTGATTACTTCTTTCGGAGTTGTGTATATAAAGGATGTAAGACAAGGACCTGCACAGTAAACATTTAAAGAACTGCACATGAACAGCTGCTTTTGTAAACGAGTGCTTCCAAATTCTTAAAATCTATATCTATATGTATGTATTTTGGTGAGTTATAGTTTGCAGGTGTTTTGAGTGACAGATGGTTGGCATGTCCTTTAATCACTCGCTTTTGTGTGAAAGTGTAATGCTGGCTGGGAGAACAGCTAATGGGTTTCTATTCGCAGCGCTCATTATTTAAGGCTGGTTGCTCATCACAGTACAGATTGAGAGGACATTCTTCTATCTTTACTTTTTTCCGCAATTTATGCAAGTAAAACATGACAGCACATTACTGAAAAGTGATTTTCGGCAAGACTTTGCTTACACCTTGACCAAAAAAAGCTCACCAGTTGCACTCGCTGGTTACTTTTCGCCGTGCAGATTGTGAGAACATTTTCTTCCTTATTTTTCTCCCCTATTTTGGCAAAAAGTCTCCAAAAGTTTAATAGCCTGAAAATGTCTTAAAGCAGAATGAGGATATTTGGATCATTTTTTATACCCTTGGCATCCCTGGATTTCTGAAGGATCCTGTAACTGAGGAATGCAGTGTGTATCCTGGATGGTCCACTATAAATTTTCATAAACACTGCGCAGGATTCGTCCGTATAAAGCGAGAAACTAGCAGCACTGCTTTACTCCTCTAACGAAAAAAGGATTGGAATATTGATTAATGCCACTTTTACCCAGAGGTCAGCTGAACAGACGCGCTGTGGAGTCTGAATAAGCCGGGTAGACGGTAAGAACGCATCCTGTTCTCTCAGCTTAACTACAGTTTAAGAGTTGAGATTTTCTCAAACACAATAATGGACAGACATCTTGCAAAAAAATTAATTAATAAATGCAATCAGGTGTGTGCAAATAGGCTGTAAGATGTTTGTTTAGTACAATAAAAACACATGCTAAAAATAACGGTTACTCTTTACTTTAGGGCGCCTTTGTTACAGTGTAATTTTACAGTTAAGTATTGAGTAAAATTAATTGACAACATGTACTTACTATAGGGTTAGGGAAAGGGTTATTATGCATAATTTACTGTTACTATAGTAAGTACATGTAACGTGTACACAAGGACACTGTAAAAAAAAAAAAAGTGTTACCACAATAACATACAAAACCACAATTGCTGTGAGTATATAACACAAATTGCATAAAGTGCCATTTTCATGACATGCGAATGATTGGTGCATTCAAAAACATTTGGATGAAGTGCAGGAGTTTCATAAAAGTTTTCATTTTTGATCCTTAACTTAAGTGCTCCTGGTGTAAGATACTGAAAAACAACAAAAAGTGACTCAGGCCGACAATGAAAAAACGGAGAATACAAGACCACATTCTCTGTATAATGATTTTAGTTTAATTTGATTTTATCTTTATATTTTCTGCTTTCATGTCATTTTAAAGTTTAGTAATTATATTATGTGTTTTTGTCATTTTGATTAGTTTATGTTTTAAAATATGTCTGTATATTTTTTTATTCAGTTTTGTTTGAGCTTTAGTTTGAGTTATTTTAGTACGTTAAACTAATGAAAATGAGAAATGTTGCAATGGAAACTAGCTAAAATAAAATAAGTTTAAGTTTTTTGTATTTTATTTTATATATTATTTCAGATAACATTTATTTTAATTAAATAAATTATGTTTTGTTTTGTATCTTTTTAATGATTTTAGTTTTAGTTAGCCAAAATAACCCTGCTGTGGACTGTAGGCAAGTGATAGGCTTATGTTCAATGATATAGAAACAAACAATATATTAGCTTACATGCTGACGTTTTGTAATGAATTATCAATGCCTTACACATCTGCCACAATGATGCCTTTTATGTATCTCTATTAATTTATCTTATTTATCTGTATTTGTGCATTCGGTGTTGGCGAGAGCCACTTGCTCTTGGCATATTTGAGTTTATTTTGCCATCAGAAGATGCCAAATGAAAGAGAAAGTGACAGATTGAGGTCTGTCATCTTCCTATTATAGTGCACTGATATGAACATCCCAGAATCATCGTGAACTGTCCTTGCATTTACGTTAGATATACAGCTTGTCCTATAGAAGCGAACATGTAACATGAACAACTAACATGTTCTGTTCTTCCTAAAAGCCAGAGTCAGTAGTGTCGGCACTATGAACTGAATGGCAAAAGATAAAGCAATCCATCTAACCTATCTCTCAGGTCCTGTTTGCATTAAGACTTATCTCAAGTGGACAGATGAGATAAATCACCATTTGGATATGGTAGATTTAAGCATCTATTATGAAAGGATTTTCAGTGGATGGTCTCTGATTTTGTTACTGCACCTTTGTTCTTATGATCGTATGATCAGAGAAGCTGACATAAAATTTGTGAATAACAGTGAAAAATAACTTATGGCATGCCATATGTGGCAAACTTGCTCACAAAAAAAAAAAATGTTCTGAAAATGTATTTTCAGCTAGGAAATGCAATTGTCACTCTTGAAACTGACCGAACTGCATCTGGACAGATTCGTATCTGGCACCTGTGTGAAGGGTGACCTTAGTTTGCACAGATCTTTTTAGTGAACCATGTAATTGTGTGTGCGCTCCTGTGGTTTGAATTCAGAGCCCATTACATTAATCATTCATAGAAAAGCCCAAGTGAGTCATTCAGTACTTCAACACATCTTATCCATCACTACCATAGTCATTATCTGGATAAAACAAATCTGCCCAGATATGTTTATGACAATCTGCCAAAGGAAACACAGCTTCACCTGAATGGACGTCCCTTCAGATCACATCTTCAAAGTTACAGCGCCTTTCAAACTAGGATGGCTATTTCTATAACACCAAAAAGGAGTACACTTTGCAGGATTCATCAAAGCCAGGATATAAACTGAAACTATTTTTCACCTTAATTTGATTTCCAGGGGAATTTTTTTTTAAACTTTTATTAGGGCACATTTTCTAACCTTACTAAAGATGATGTATCATCTTTCATATTAAATTTGCTATGTAAGTGCAATTTGATAAATTGAATCAAATGAAATAATTATCAACAAAATCCATAGTTACACTGCAGAAGTGACACAGAAGCTGCATCTGAAGCGGCAATTATATGTATTTATACAGACTATTCAATGCAGCTCAGAGAAGCCATGAATGCATATACACTGCAGTTACAATTCATATATTGTTTTATTTATTTAGTCATTTATCAGACGCTTTTATCCAAAGCGACTTACAAATGAGGACAACAGAAGCAATCAATTGTAGTGTTAAAACAACTAAAAACAGATCCAAAACTAAAAGCTAAAACTTTATAAATACTACCTATACACATTTTAAAAGTAAAGAGATTAAATAAAAATAACAAATGCATACAACAGAATTTCAAAACTTAACATTTAAATGAAAAACAAAAATAAAGCTAAAAACAATTCAAAATAGTAAAGAACAAAAGGTATAAGAGTATAATAATGATTCTAACATAACACTAAGCCAAACACCAAAAAAAC
>NW_015644072.1:309159-315216 GCF_001515625.1 Sinocyclocheilus rhinocerous
AAAAGACCTATACAGGCATAATAAATTCAGACATAATTTAACTAAAATTAAAATAAATAAATACAAATAATACAAATCAAATGACAGTAGTTTATCAGTAATCCTAAAAAAGAACACTGCCAAACACACATGCTAAAAAACAACAACTTACTTACACATAGTAAGAAATGGTTATAAAAACTGAAACAGAAGCGAAACAAGTAATCGGAAAGAGGAGAAATAAAAAGCAATACTTATTATATATAATGTTAGGAGCTTAATGTGTTAAATATAACAGATTGAACAATGAAAATATACTTTAAATATGAAACTAAAACTGCCAGTAAGTGGCAGCAAATTACTGACTTAATAAGTGAATCATTGATTTACTAATTCAACCGATTCGTTCAAAAGAGCTGATTCTTTCAGGAATTAATTGACTTTTTTAAGTGATTTTCTAGCATCTAGTTATGACATAAAAAGATAAAATAGTAAAATATGATATGAAAAAGATGCTAAAAATACCAAAAGATATGCTAAAAATAGTAAGAGTAGTAAACTAGTATGCAGTTTTGAATTCAGCAACTGTCTTTATGAATTGCTTATTGAATCATTGACTCACTCGATTCGTTCAAAAATGCTGAATCATTCAGGAATGAAACCCCTCTGTATTAATCTGAGACGCAATGTTTGGCAAAGTACATACTGACAATATTGTGTTTGAAATGTATATCAGTTAATATTAACTTGAACATAACATTAACAATCTTAAAAGGAGGACAAATGAGCATCTGTCTCAATATACCTACAATGTATTTCAAAACAGATGGCCACCCTTCTTCAAACTCAGGTTTCATATCTTTTGTGTGTAACAGTGTGCTTTTACATCCAGTGGCAAAACTTCACTCTACTAACTTCTGTTCTGTGGTAAATGGCCATTGGCACATCAAAAAGAGTGAATGTTAATGGCTATATGATCAATGAAAGTCAGCATTCATCCTGAATCAGAGTGACGGCGTTTTGATAAAGGCCATATTTCAGAAAGACAGCCTGACAATTTCAGAAAGACAATTGTATTACTAAAGTTTAAATAAATCATTATTTAATAATCATTAATATTATTTTATATTAAACCTAAATAATTTATGGTTCCCACTTACAGGGAAGGGTGCTTTTAATCAGTTGATTGATGTGGACATATGTAAGCAATCACCTAAAGCCACTGCAGTTTTTCCAGTGTGTGTTAAGGTCTATTGAGAGTTTTTAGTGTTTCCACATCTTCAAGATTTTTAAAAGCCTCTTTAAGCTCCTCTTGGGAGCTTCTGAGATTCATTGTGTTAAAGACTGCAATATGAAACATCTCATTCATGCATATCTCATGTATTTGCCATTCATTAACACAATCACCACAAAGCTCTTATGTTACACTCCCACCCTAACTGCAAAAATAAACAATGTGCTGAATTTGAGCCATTCATAATATAGCTGATAAACATCAGGGTGGTTATGTTTAATTTAAGAGGCATCTGTTCATTTTCCATGAGTTTTATATTGTTGTTTAGTGTGTAGTGATCAAGGCCACTGAACACAACGCCAGAGATATGAGGAAACCTAACACAGTTGCGCAGAAGAAGACAAGCCGAGAGCAGTAGAGTGATTGATTTTGTCCTGCTTTTAGCACCTCAACTTCCTCTGACTCTACAGATAAAGAGAAACGTCCACCTTTTGAATAGTCATTTGACTTGGACCTGACTTTGCATTGCTTAGGATGGAGGCAGAACTTCGTCAGTCTGAATAACATTAAAGAAATAATACACTAGAACATATTCATCTAAATGCTTCATTTCTACATGGACTAATCATAGTATTTAAAAAGTGAGGCGTGTAATTTCTGGGTCACTAGCGTCACCAAATGCAATTGCAAAAGTAATGAAAGTTTCCCAAACACTCCTCCTACGTGCCACTGGTCCCGCCCCAAATTCATGTCATTGGTTGCCAGTTTCGGGCTGAATGAGCACAAATGTCTTGCAGCGCCACATTTTTTGAAATAATTAACCTGTGAACAGATAAACTTATAGTTGTCTCGGTGTAAGAAGTTGAATTACAATAAAGTATTTTGTTCCAGTGAAATAAAAATAGTTTGTGGCTTTAAGTCCATGGGTATGTTTGCTTTTGTGTCATCTGCTAGTGCACTCCTAAACGCTTAACCTTTAGAAAGTTCATGAAAAAATACATTCTGTCTCCTCTGAGAAAAAAAAAAAAAAAACAGACCAAAAATATTGATGACTCATATTGCACTGCTCTGTCCAATCAAATACTCCCATAATAATGCCTGCAACCAACTAGCTAGTAGCAAATCATAGTTCATGGCTATAATGGTAAAGGTACAGACCATTTAATATGTTTCGCGACACTTTTAAAGTGACATGTCCAGTGAGTGGCGCTAAAAGCATGTTCAGTTGTATCCAAAACAGATTAATATGAATCTAGCAATGTTTTATTGCAATGTTTGTTGTACATATAGTGGCAGTTTGGAAATAAAATGTCCAGTTTATGCTCTATTGCAGGGGTGTCAAACTCAATTCCTGGAGGGCCGGAGGCCTGCAGAGTTTAGATTAAACCCTAAATAAACACACCTGATCCAGCTAATCAAGTCCTTCAGGCTTATTTGAAAACTACATGGTATGTGTGTTGGAGCAGGGTTGGAACAAAACTCTGCAGGCCTCCGGCCCTCCAGGAATTGAGTTTGACACCCCTGCTCTATTGTGTTTGAAAATAACATATCACCTACTGTACACTACCTAAAAAAACACTAAAGCAACCATGCCATTTTAGCTTATTTCTACAAGTTGTTGAGTTTTCTTTATTTATTTTTTTATCGTGATTCAGGTTTCACAGGAGTCATAGCAAAGTGCTCCACATTGCAAGTGCAATCCTGTACCAGGTGGGCTACCGAGCAAGTTTACTATATCAGAAAATGATAAACACAGCTAAAAGGCTTCCTACCAGTGGCCCCCCTTCACAAAACTTAACATCTAGCGCAGTTTTGTCATAGGTAGAATGCAAAATATTTCAATACAAGCATTTCAGTCAAATGTAATTTACTTAATATTTCAAACTTTTGATGTGAACGCTCAGAGTTGAGAACCCCTAAGGAGAGATGACAGACAAGACCATGTTGGAGGATTTGCTGCTCAACCTATCCTGACCTCATTGACAGCTATCTTGTAAGATCTGCTCCCTTTACACGGAAGTACGAGTGATCGTGAAATCAAAAGTAAATTGAACAGCGAGCACTCATTCAAAAGCGACTTCAATACCCGGCATATTGATAGCGGCTCCCAGATGAGTGAAAATTATATTAGAATGCTTGTGGGAATGGACACAAAAATTGGGGGTGCAGAACATGCAGGCGATAATGCTCAGAAATTCAGCGGGAACAGGTGGGAGTGGGATTATGAAAACAGTCCCATGAAGGGCTATAATGTACAGGTATGTTCTTGGAGTTTTGGAAAAAATTAGGTAGAGACACATGGATGAATTGTTCAAAATAACACAGTCTCATCATATTTAAAGAGGTTATATATCTGAATTATTTTTAAAACATGGGCTACTCTGATTTGAAGTAAAATTACAAATCAGAAAAGGTGTACTGTAAAAAAAATTTAGATAAAAAAAAGCATCTTTGGTGTAGTAATGCTGAGGATCACACCCTCTGCTTATGGGTGAAGTAGTACTTGTAGTGCATCTCTGCTGCTCAACTGGGTGGCATTAGCATTAATACCTCCATGAGCTGATTCGACTTGTTTTGTTTTGATAAAACTTGCTTTAAAATATTTCACAAGCTTATACAAAAGCAGTGTGATACAGCTATTGAGTAAAAGAGTATTTCATCTGGACATCCTGTTTTTCAGTTTCAATCTTGAAGTTTCTCTCATATTCTATGCTCAAGAATGTAAATATAAATGTTAGATTTAAAAAAGAGAGAATTAGAAGTGTTGTGTTTGCAAGTGAAACCAATAACCTTGAAGTATTAAAATGACTAAAACTAAAAAAAATTATATATACATAACACTACATATACATATAACACTGACCGTAATACGCCTCCAACTTGTTTGAAGTTGTCTTTGAGGTACAGTAGCACAACATATCAGAAATTACTTCCCAGTTCAGAGTCCTGAATCCAAACCAACTCACTCTGAAATGTACTCTTCTTAATTTTTTTTGCACGGTAGCTGCACATCATAGAAAAGCAGTTACTTTAAAGGTGCATAAAGTTTTTTTTAATTTGTATTTTGGTGGTTCAAAGTTTGTCTAGTTAACATTAGAAATTAGGACCTGCTGGTAGCTACATCATTATGAAAAATGTAGCCATCTATTCTGACAAAATTTTTGAAAGCAACATATTGTCACACCCCTGGACTGTCTGAGTGTGTTTTTGTTCCCAGTGATCTAGTTTTTCCCTTGTCTATTTGTGTTATCTGATCCACCTGTGTCTCGTTAATTTCCTTGTTATGTTATGTATTTAAAGTGTAGTCTGCCCCATATTTGGTTGTAGAGTCTTGAACGTCTCCATGTGCTACATGTGTCTCCAACCTGCCCTGTGTTACCCCTTGGATTATCGTGATTAAAGACCTTTGTTTGAGTTTACTCCTTATCTCCTCGTTCCTCGCTCCTCACAGTAGTGCAACCCTGACCCATATATTTTGCTAATATTTCATTATAGTACAAACCATTCTACCTTAAGCAGATTTAAGAATGTTTTTTAAACCACTGAAATGACAAGACCTTGTGTTTTATTAAAGACATTGCAGCTTGAGGGTCATACAGTATACAAGATCCAAGTATATAATGGCTAGAGCGGAAATGACATCAGCAGAACGTCAACAATCCAACAGACAGAACCTGAATATCAGAACATGTGATGGAGGTATTTCTATTTTCTCTGAAGCCTGAGAAACGTCTCGGTTACGTATGTAACCCTCGTTCCCTGAAGGAGGGAATGGAGACGTTACGTCAGTGACTGACGAATTGGGATCCTCGCTAGAGACACCAATCACCTTTGAGTGTTAACAAAACAAGCCAATAAGTGTTGGCGTGGCTGGCCCGAATTCAAGGCATGTATCGTCGACCGAAGATGCCTGCAGGTCCCCAACCCTCTTGACCGAAGCCAATGCAGTGAGGAGCACTGTCTTTAGCGACAGAAACTTAAGCTCTACTAACTGCAGAGGTTCGAAGGGCTCCTCCTTCAAGGCCGACTGACGAATTGGGATCCTCGCTAGAGACACCAATCACCTTTGAGTGTTAACAAAACAAGCCAATAAGTGTTGGCGTGCGTCTACTGCATCGTGATGTGCGGTGATAGCGGCAACATACACTTTAAGGGTGGAGGGAGACAGCCTTAGCTCCAACCCTTCTTGCAGAAAGGAGAGCACGACCGCAATCGGGCATCTACGGGGGTTTTCCCGCCGGGAAGAACACCAATCGACGAACAGGTTCCACTTCAGCGCGTAGGCGTGCCTCGTAGAGTGCGCTCTAGTTGAAGTGATGGTGTTAACTACCGCTGGCCGCAGCGCGGGTATATAAGGAGAGCGCATGCAGTCGCACATTCAGTTTTTCGCTGAGGAGCTGAGATGGTGTGCCTCGGCCGTACAGCGGTGGTACAGCAACTGTGGCGACGGAACGTAACTTTCAGTCAGTCACGTTCGACGTTACGTCAGTGATTGACGAATTGGGATCCATATAGAAAACGCCACTATTGCTGATCCCCTCCAGTGCCCTGCGAAAGCCGGCAAGTCCCCCCACACCAGTTGGGGCGGAAGATAGGACAGGGCTGAGGCAGAGGTGTATGCCACTGCTGTTCCGTACAGTGGAGCCCCGAGGCCAGCTGTGTGCCAGCGCATCGGTGCCGAGGGTCCCCTCGGACAGGGAGTAAAACAGCTGGCAGTGGGACGTGTCCGGAGAGGCAAACAGGTCTACCTGAGCGTCCCCGAAGCGTCTCCAGATCAGCTGGACTGTCTCTGGGTGGAGTCGCCATTCTCCCGGAAGGGCGGGCTGACGTGAGAGCTCGTCGGC
>NW_015644072.1:315270-315971 GCF_001515625.1 Sinocyclocheilus rhinocerous
CATAGGAGGTATCATGTGGAATTACACATATGGACTGGCCCCGGGCAGTACTACATATGGAAGTCCCAGTGGTAGACTCAGCCAACCTGGGGTGAGATCAATACACAGCAGAGACAGCAGAGGGACTCTGCCAGGGAAGACACGGGCTTACCATGAGGGAAGCCGTACCGTGGAAGAATACACATGTGGGATCACCCGAAGGGGGAATCACTACACATGGGCACCTAGCCCAGCACAAGGGCTGACCTTGGGCATACACACGAGTGCTGGACCTGGCGCAACTCGAGGCAATTGATATGCCACTGCAGACGAGGCCCTGTCCAGGTGCCCGATGCTGCATGCCCGTTGCACATGGCACCCCAGCCTATGGCAGAGGCATCTGTTGAGACAACAACATGCCTGCACACTTGCACTAGAGGAACTCCTGCCCGAAGAAAGGCAAGGTCCAACCACGGGCTGAAGGTCTGGCGGCAGGGCGGGGTGACTGAGACCCGGTAAGTACCGCGTTGCCATGCCCATCTCAGGACACGGTCGTGAAGCCAATGCTGAAGCAGTCTCATATGAAGCAATCCGAGCGGCGTGACAGCGGCAGCGGATGCCATATGCCCCAGGAGCCTCTGCAACTGTTTCAGTGGAACCGCCCTCCTGCTCTTGAATGTATTCAAGCAGTTCAACACCGACTGAGCACGTTCCTGCGTGAG
>NW_015644072.1:316054-341882 GCF_001515625.1 Sinocyclocheilus rhinocerous
GAGCCAGTCGTCGAGGTAGTTGAGAATGCGAATGCCTCTTTTCCTCAACGGAACGAGGGCTGCCTCCACGACCTTGGTGAAGACACGAGTCGACAGAGACAGCCCGAAGGGGAGGACTTTGTACTGATATGCTCGCCCCTCGAACGCGAAGTGGAGAAACGGCCTGTGTCGAGAGGAGGATCAAAACATGAAAGTATGCATCCTTCAGGTCGATCGCTGCAAACCAATCGAGCAGACGAACGCATCGAAAGATACGTTTCTGCGTTAACATCCTGAACGGGAGCCTATGAAGGGCCCGGTTCAGAACGCGCAGGTCCAGGATTGGTCGTAACCCACCGCCTTTCTTGGGTACAATGAAGTAGGGGCTGTAAAACCCCGACTTCATATCGGCTGGAGGGACCGGCTCTATCGTATCCTTTGCCAGCAGGACTGCGATTTCCGCTCGCAAGACGGGAGCATCCCTGTTCGGCAGGTGAACCAAATGCCCCTTAACTTGGGAGGACGCAGGGCGAGCTGAATCACATAACCGAGTCTGATGGTTCTCGTGAGCCAGAGAGACGGTCTGGGGAGTGCTAGCCAGGCCCCCAAGAACCGAACAAGTGGGACTAGGGGAACCACCGACATACCCGTAGTGGGGCAGCGAGGTGGAGCACAGGAACCCGACCTGGAAGGCACAGCGTCCCAGAGTGGGGTCTGAGTGCGCGGTGCAACACTTACCTGGCTCCACGGTTGGGCAGGGGGCACGTGAGAAGGCATAGCGTCCTCTAACCGGGCCCTGCTGTCTGCTGGCGAAAGGAGAGGGGGACGGGAGTGTCGAGGCCATGTCTCGCACACTGCCATCCTTGTCCTCTTGAAACCTGGAGAAATAGGAAACTGCTCTTTTATTGAACGTTCTGGTACCACCAGCTGGGGAGCCAGTGGCGGAGCAAAACAAAAAGGAAACAAAAGATTCTCCACCCGGCTCTCCTCTGGAGGAAGGAGTGGTGCGGTCACCATCTCCTGAAGAGCAGGATCCAGAGTCTCCGGGTCGCCCGTCTCAGGAACGCCGCTTGCTCTTGCTCTAGCTCCACGCTGCAGCCGGTGTGAAGGCTGCTGCTGAGGCCGAGCTGGAGAGGAGGTGGAGGCAGCAGGAGGGTGCCCTCGGCGACGAGCGGGCGGAGGGACTGCAGCCGGCAGTGGGGTGATGACAGTAGCGGGCCGCTGGGGCAGGATGTGTCTGATCGCCTCCGTCTGCTTCTGTGCGGCGGAGAACTGCTGGGCAAAGCTCTCCACCGCATTGCCAAAGAGGCCAGCCTGGGAGATTGGGGAGTCCAGGAAACGGTGTTTGTTGGCCTCCCTCATATCTGCCAGGTTCAGCCATAGGTGTCATTTCTGGACCACCAGGGTGGACATCATCTGACCGAGGGGCCGCGCCGTGACTTTCGTCGCCCGGAGGGCGAGGTCCGTCTCCGTGCGCAGTTCCTGCATTACCCCTGGGTCAGAACTGCCCTCGTGCAGCTGCTTCAACGCCTTGGCCTGGTAGACCTGCAGGAGGGCCATGGCGTTCAGGGCGGAGGCGGCCTGTCCAGCAGCTCTGTAAGTCTTGGCCGTTAGAGCGGACGAGAACTTACAGGCCCTAGACAGGGAACGTGGATTACCCCGCCAGGCAGCGGCGCTTTGCGGGCAGAGCTGCATCGCAATAGCGCTCTCGACTGGGGGGATCTCCACATACCCCTTAGCCGCAGTCAGCTCTGGATCTGACTCGGGCAACGCCACTCTTCCTGACGGAGGCAGCGCAGCCAATGGGGAGGGGGACTTCCCCTCGTTTAATGAAGAGGAGCCTCGATCGCAACATCGTGATGGTCATGTCCCCACAATGAGAACATGAGTCATCCACCAGCGCTGCCTCAGCGTGCTCAATGCCCAGGCACGAGATGCAGCGATCGTGACCATCAGATGGAGCCAGGAAGCGACCACACCCAGAAACACACGAGTGGAAGGCCATCTTTAAAAAGACGCCGTGTCACTCGTGGAGCTCTTTTAGATTTGCTCTTTTAGGAAATAAATTGTCGAAGCGCCCAGGAGAGGTCGCAGCGCGACCGCAGTTTGAATAGCTGCAGCACGCCATTCACACCAACAGCAGCACTGGACCAGCAACCCCCGCTGATGCGCCGTAACACCAACACTGTCGGATGCTGTCTTGTAGACACTTGCTCGGTAACCAGACCAGCTGAAAGGCTCGGCTCCGAAGCGAAAAGCTGAATGTGCGACTGCACGTGCTCTCCTTATATACCCGTGCTGCGTGGCGGGGTGCACGACGCAAAGATCGCACGGCAACACTTATTGGCTTGTTAACACTCGAAGGTGATTGGTCTCTCTAGTGAGGATCCCAATTCGCCAGTCACTGACGTAATGTCAAACGTGACTGACTGAAAGGGAACTCGTTCTTAGGAAAGCTGGCTCTTGGGATGCTATTGTGGCCACTTTTGAGTGCCCACTTGACTAGATAATTTGCTTTTGAATGTTCCATAAACACAGATCTGCTCAGGTCCACTTCACTTGCAAAGAATACACATTTAAAATGCCATGCCTCCAAAGGGCGCTCAGAACAATCGTCTGTTTCCTAATAAGGAGACAGTGTGCTTAATAGTGTGATTTGTGTAGGGTGTATCCTGGCTGGAGACTATGTCTGATGCCTGAGAATAAAACAAAGAGGCAGTTTTTCTAAATTTAATTTGAGGGGTTATTAGTTATGGTTTGTTTACACAAGACTGAAAGAATAGTCTGTCTTTCACTTAGTCAGTAAGTGTAAGCAGTCTCATGAACCATTATAGACTACTTCCATTTCCATTTACTGCTACCATCACAGGAATAAATTACATTTTACAATATATTCAAATAGAAATCAGTAATTTTAAATTGTTATATTATTTAAGAAATTGTCTGTTTTTACTGCATCAAATAAATGCAGCCTTGCTGAGGCTTCAAAAGCATTAAAAAATCTGACTGACCCCAAATGAAATTGTGTTCCAGACAGAGATGAACCGAGGTTATGAATCATCACTACTCACATTCAAATTCCACATTTACACACGCACACACCAACTAGTAGCCTATATTTTTTTTATGAAGACCTCCCATTAACTTCTGTTGTTCTTAATTTAAGTTAATTATAATCACTATAGACTACTATCTTTATATGGCATAAATAGTAAGAGTATATGTCATTATGCTATTTCATTTGCTGACTTTTGCTGCAACGTATTCTGACATAAGCATCCGCAGACCAATGGGACTTTATGACTTTAAGGCCACCCACTGTATTTTTGGAAATCCAGTTCAATGTATTGCCGTTTGATATCAGACTGACCCATCTCTTTCCACAGCTCAAAACAATAGAGTACATTCAAATACAAGTGTTTTGTACATGCATCCTTGAAACTAGATTTTAAGATTGAACAACTAATCAGTTTTGGTATTTTAAAAGGATAGTTGTCAGTTCTGTCATCATTTACTTACCTGTACCAAACCTGTATGAGTTTCTTTCTTCTGTTGAACACTGAAGTATGTGAGTAACCAAACACCTACATAGTATGGAACAAAATACTATGGAAGTCAATGGGGACCAGAAACTGTTTGGTTACCAACATTCCTCAAAATGTCATAAAATATCTTCTTTTGTGTTCAGCAGCAGACTGAACTTTATACAGCTTTGGATATTATATACTGCCATATGATATTTTGACGCATAAATCAGTGAAGCGTTGGCAGGAAAATCATGGCACATCTACACAAAACCCTGTCATGTACCAGTCCATGCATCTTCCTCTTTCCATGTTCTTCTGGACCTGAAGCAGAGTGTAGTATTGCCTAGTGCACTCTAAGAATGTCTGCTGAAGCGTTTGAGTCCGTGTGGTCTGGTGTAGTTCTTACTCTCTGGAAAACTGGCCTAGGCATTTCCTGATCTCAGCTGCTGAATTGTTTGGTTCCCCCAGCCGCTTTTCTTACAGAATCATATGGGAATGGCATCAATAACTATCATTCCTATAAGAATATAATGTTTTAAAGGCAAGACAAGCAAAGGCACATCCACTGGCACACACACAAGCATATGGAGTTAATGTTCTGTGTCTGGTTATGTGACAAGCAAATATAAACTGTGTATTTATGGTTTGACAACATCTCAATTTAATAAGAAGAACCCACGTAAAAACAAATTATACAGTGTACTTACACTTAATTTCTTTATGTGTCAATGGATTCAGGCTAATAGTTAATGGAGTTAAAAGTTAATGGAAATGCCACACTGCCTTGTTTTTGTTTTTTTTACTATTATTTAACTATATTTTTTATTAACCATTTTTTATTAACCATGGCAAATGCATGATGTTGCTTTTTTTCCCCACATATATACATTATATGTATAAAATTAAAATACAAGAAATGAATTGTATTATAGAAATTAATGTATATAATAATAAATTAATGTTTATAATAATACTAGATTATTTTCATGGTTGGGTCTTGTGAAAAGAAGTGTGCTTTATTGTATTGAATGTGCACTTGTACTTCAATATATATTCTTTTAAACTTCTCTTTCAGATAATATAATCTGAATTAAAAGGGCACTTAAGTTGCACTTAGACTAAATTTTCATGGCTGTTTCACTTAAGTACACTTTAAAAAAAAGAATTACATTTAAATCATTATAAATTATAATTTAAATTAATTAAATAATTAAAATAAATTAAAGTATATTTTAAATCATTGTTTTAATAATATTTTGTCATGCTTAAAATAAGTATACTTATTTTGATTTGTTTACTAACTAAAGAACACGTAAAGTACTTGATTATAATTTGAACTGTAGTGTGTTATTCAATATTACATTTACAGTTAATACATTTTAAATGTACTAAATTGCAAGTTCACCATTACAAATGTATTACTGCAAATATATATGAAAATAAATGACAGAGTTTCAATAGAATAAAGGGTCTGAAAATATTACATTCAGTTCACACTTAAGTATTATTTTAAAGTATATTATTTCCATAATGAGTGCTCTTTTTACTTACACTTAATTTCTTTATGTGTCAATGGATTCAGGCTAATAGTTAATGGAGTTAAAAGTTAATGGAAATGCCACACTGCCTTGTTTTTGTTTTTTTTACTATTATTTAACTATATTTTTTATTAACCATTTTTTATTAACCATGGCAAATGCATGATGTTGCTTTTTTTCCCCACATATATACATTATATGTATAAAATTAAAATACAAGAAATGAATTGTATTATAGAAATTAATGTATATAATAATAAATTAATGTTTATAATAATACTAGATTATTTTCATGGTTGGGTCTTGTGAAAAGAAGTGTGCTTTATTGTATTGAATGTGCACTTGTACTTCAAATCCTAAAAAAGTATATATATATATATATATATATATATATATATTAAGTACACTTTAAAAAAAAGAATTACATTTAAATCATTATAAATTATAATTTAAATTAATTAAATAATTAAAATAAATTAAAGTATATTTTAAATCATTGTTTTAATAATATTTTGTCATGCTTAAAATAAGTATACTTATTTTGATTTGTTTACTAACTAAAGAACACGTAAAGTACTTGATTATAATTTGAACTGTAGTGTGTTATTCAATATTACATTTACAGTTAATACATTTTAAATGTACTAAATTGCAAGTTCACCATTACAAATGTATTACTGCAAATATATATGAAAATAAATGACAGAGTTTCAATAGAATAAAGGGTCTGAAAATATTACATTCAGTTCACACTTAAGTATTATTTTAAAGTATATTATTTCCATAATGAGTGCTCTTTTTAAAAGTATGCTTAATCGTTTTGGTGTTCATGATTACTCATGATTACTAATGTAATAATAATTTACAGAAACCTACCATAAAGTGTTATCTTTTATTATTTTATAATTACTTTGGAGTGTCATTTAAATGATAACAAGGTAATCATTTAATACCATGGTATACCATCTGACACTAAGTACTGTATCATGGTACTGCCACTGTAAACCAACTAATATACTTCTCGTGTGTGTTGTGAAGTTGCCAAAGGAGAAGCTTGTGATCAGCGTGACACTAGGGCCCGAGTGTAAACACAACAGTGTTGCTTGGAACTTCCCATTTTATCCCCATCTGATGGATTGAAATATAAAACATTAAACAAGAGCGCTTTGGGAGCATGTGGCACTTTTTGTATTTTCTGGATACAGACGATTTGGGCCACATGACACGGCTGGACGATCCACACCTGTGCGCTCTGAGACTTGTGACCGGAATGAGATCAACAGAGGAGCAGAAAAGCTGCGGATGGCGAAAACACTTGTGCAAACATCTGTGAATTAAATCTTTGGAATAACAACTCGGTTTGCACGAGGCTGCTCGTACATAGCTGAACGATTTTGAATACACAATCTAAGATGTTTTCATTTGGTTTGGAGTTTGTTAGTGCAGCAGGTCTGTAATTGTTGGACTGCTGCCCTTGAACCGTTTTTGAGAATAACAATTGTGTCAAACATCAGCGTCAACCATCAGTGCAGCTAAAAAAAAAAGTCAAAGCAATAAAATAAAAGACAAAACGGTGAATGTTAATGTGCTTATTTGAACAATATGTGGAATTTGAGAAACACAATCCACCCAAGTACGAGAATTAAGCATCATTGCTTTCCTAAAATGCGTCACAAGCCTTAGTAAATCATGTTGCATTATTTATTTAGATACTTTCCGCCCATAAATTTTGCATCTGAAAGGGAAACTCCTACAAATGCATATGCAATAAGGTCAGCCGCAAAAATAACTCTCCACACTTTTTCATTGCTGAATGTTTCATTGCGTGTCTTTAGTAAATCGCCAAAAGAGGGTTTGCACTGGTGCAAACTGATAGTAAATCTGGCCCAAGGTCTTCTTCCATGGTCTCAGGTCAATCTGATCAGCACAATATTGAACAAACTCACATGTGGTGGTAAAAGAATCACAGTGAGCAAAATTCCATGCGAATTTAATGCTAAACTCCATCTGATATCAAAATATTCCCCAAGTTTCAGTTTTAAACTTTGTCATTTCTGCGCTCCACTGCGGTCACCAAACAAAACTGACAAAAGTAATGATTGTTTTCAAACAGGTTTCTCCTCCTGTCTGCCATTTTTGGCAAAAACTCACAGTAATGTTTGGATGAATGTTGCTAAAAAAGATGGAAAAAAGAGAATATTAATCTGCTCTTTTCAACAATGTAATTTATAAAAACACAATCTACCCAAGTGTGAGAAATGAGAAGCTTCGAGGTACAGAAGCTTTAGTTCTAGTGTCACTGAAATATATGTTGTTGTTTTTTAGTAGGGATGTCCCGAGCTGATCTCAAGGATTGGTATCGGGGGCCGATAAAGCATTTTTTTAACTGATCGGGATCGGCTATCCTGAGCCCGACCCTTATTTTTCGTCAGCTATCATGCCGTTGTCTTGCAGTAGGAGCCGGTGCGCATCTTCCAGTAGGTTTGCCAACTGGCCTTAAAAGCCAAAGAAGGCGCTCAAATGTGTGTGTGACGCATGAGAACCAGTAGGTCTAATCTAGCACCTCACACACACATTCGAGCTTCCGTGTTTAACGTATTTTGATGCGCACCTTTGAACGAATCACTAGTCATTTATATACTGTTTTCTTTTATCTGCTGTCAGACTCTCTGAGACGTCGTTATCATAACATGTTGCTATAGGTTGCATCTTGCTTTGGACTTGACTGACAGACTGGCATTCTGACACCATGAGCTTCATGCTTTCTAACCTTATATATGACTTTTTTTAGGGTGCTTTCACACTTGGTTCGATTGCTTGGTCCGAACCCGAGTTCAATTGGCTCCCACCTCCCCCTGCCCCCGCTGGACTGTGTTCACATTATATTATTTGGGTCCGAACCGCGGTTCGTTTGCGTCATCAAGCCAGCAGCTGTTTACCCCGTTGCTTAGTAACGATGGCGCAGGAGAAGACGGCAAAATGCTTAGCAAGGCTCTCTTCAATTTTATATTTATGTTTTTGAACTGTTGGTTTTGTTTCCAAAGCTTCAGTACATAACGGCACTTACGTCTGCCTTACGAATGTACTGCAAATGCTCTAAAGTACTCTGAAGGTGAACAGAAATGAGATATACAGCTCTCTGCTTGCAGCGCGTCAGTCACGCTTGTCAAGAAAGTGAGTGAAACACACACACAAACACACATTTTTATCAAATAATACGTCATTAATAGCGGTTCACTTCCGTGATTTGGTACGATTGCGTTCACATCAGCAGCGAACCAGAGTTCACTTTAACCGTACCCCAGATCACCCTTTTTAAGCGGACTCGGGTACGGTTCGCGGGTGCGCACCCGAGTTCGGAAGACAGCGTTCACATCATCCAAA
Organism: Sinocyclocheilus rhinocerous; assembly: GCF_001515625.1. Classification (NCBI taxonomy): domain Eukaryota; kingdom Metazoa; phylum Chordata; class Actinopteri; order Cypriniformes; family Cyprinidae; genus Sinocyclocheilus; species Sinocyclocheilus rhinocerous. The sequence goes on from NW_015644072.1 coordinate 324,483, forward strand.
CGTACCGAACTCTGATGTCAATCGAACCCGGGTGCGCACCAAAAGTGCTAGTGTGAAAGCACCCTTATTACTCTCTGCACAACTCTATACACTGGATTCATTTGAATAACTTTAATGTACTTGTAAAGGACTAGGAAAATACAAGTATTGGATCGGGACTCGGTATCGGCAGTTACTCAATATTCATTGGCACAAAAAAACCTGATCGGGACATTCCTAATTTTTAGCATTGCCACATTATGTCTTTTTCCAAGTGGCGAGCAGTGACCTCTTCAACCGGGTATGCTAATGTAACATTAATTTATTAGAGACCACAAATAGAAACACCATGGCATGTGTCGATTTACTCATTGATTAGTTCAGTGCTTGTCAAACCTGTCCTGGGACCCCCAACCACTGCACATATTGAATGTCTCCCTCATAGGCCACACCCAGTTCAAGCCTTACTAATGAGCTGATGAGTTGCATCAGGTGTGTTAAATGAGGGAGACATACAAAATATGCAGGATTAGTACTGGATTAATTTGCTCAAACATGTTGCCAAATAATGTGTACTTTCAAAATACTGTATCTATGCCAAAAATATATCAAGTTATGTTTTTAGTGGACTTTCAAAATTAGCTTTTTGAAACAACAACAACAACATCATAGCAATAGAGCAACGGGGCCAAAGCTGCTATGGATCCACTCACCCACATCCTTCCTTAACTGGCAGAGATTTACAGAAAATGTCATTTGGCAAATAAATAATTTATGGACAGTGAGATACACATTCCCAACATTTTATTGTGCAAGCTTTGTATCTCAAATGAAAAGGGAATATATAGTAACGTTAATATTAATTAGCCAGTCTGAGAGCTCATTCTCTCAAATGGCTTGAGCATTCACAGCTTATATGGACTGAATTATAGGCCTGCTTTTATCATGGTCAATTTTCAATCAACTGCTTTTGTGGTAGAGCAGCTTAAAGGAACAAATGAGTTATTTTAGCCAAACTACCTTATCACTGGCCAGGTGGTTAAGATTTAGCTGGTTAGCTTTAGCAGTTAGCTCCAGTTAGTAAATCATTGTTAGACCATTATGGGGATAAAAAAAGCATGTTATGCTTTATTTTGATAGTCTACTTTAGACATTCTACTAACAATAAGTAACTTTGCAGCTACATGTCAACTAACTCTCATTTTAATATTAGTAGACTTTTAGTTTAGTGTTAGTAGAATAAGTTGACATGTACTTGTAAACTTGTGAAGTGTCTGTTGTGGGAGTATCAAAATAAAGTGTTAGCAGATATTAAGCAGTTCCTCTACTGATACTCTAATGACTGCTAGTTGACATATAGATTCAAAAGCATCTTTCTCCACTGACAGCCATTCAGTTGTAGTGAATATTCTGACGAAATGAAAATCACAGCTAATGTTTCTGGCTTTACTTGTCTAAATATGTGATGCCAAAATCTCAATAGAATAACAAACAGTCAAACAGTGTTTGTTTTTGGTTTTGACTGATGGATGTTTGGTTGTTTTGCAGGGGCCCAATGCTTCTCCTCATTCTAAGATGAAGTTATGGAAGTTTGCTGCCATCGGCCTGATTCTCTGTGGTGCTGCGCTTCACCTGCTCGTCCTTAAAACCACTCCCTCTTCCCGAGCCCCGCCCCCTCCTCCCCACCGCAGAGCTTCATCCTCATCACTTTCACCTCCATCATCTTCATTTACACCCAGCAATTCGTCGTCTACTGTTGTGGTAGATCGGCGGCAACGGTGGATCAGATCAGCTGACGGCGGAAACTCTCTCGTATCAGAATGTAAGATCATGATAAGCCCTTATGTTCTCTTGTGTTGTGTCTGCAGTTCATTATAGCGTAGCCTATCACTGTTTACATCAGATTGCATTTATCATGCAGGCTTCCCAGGCTTAAGTCCAACTTCACACAAACAGAATTCCATGTGAATTTAACTCTAAATCTGATAACCAATATTCCCTGCAGTTTCAATTTTAAAGTTTATACTTTCACGCCACTGTGGTAACCAAACAAAACTGAAAAAAAAAGACATTGTTTACAAACAGGATTCTTAACATTATCACATGAGTATTCGTATGTGTTTCACATAAAATGTGGTTCTACCTGACAGCATCTAAAACATGAACAACTTTACGGGCATGTTCATGAATCCCCATTTAATCTTTGAATATTTAATTCATAGAATTAATTGGTTGATTCTATTGTATTTATAATTAATTTTAAGATTGTTTTAAACACAGTTGGCTCATTTACTTAATTTAAATATATAACATTGCATTCTGTTCTGTGTGACTTCAAGTGCAAACTCGTTTTGAAGGAATAACTATTTAACGCTTTAACAAAGACTTTTTAAAAATCCCTATGGGGAAAATTAATGGGAAAAATGCAGCAGCAAAACGTGGGCATGTTCTAATTGACTCTATTGAAATAATGCTAATGTTTTTGGCATGCTAAATGTTAAAAATAATTAACCCTCCTTTTTTCTCCATCTCAGTCATGAAGATCTTCCAGAGCTTCACAGAGGGCGAGTTGAAGCAGGTCATTGGGACACTGGTGGATAGGAAAGCCCGCAGAGATGCCCAGCAGAGCAAAAGGACTAAACGGGCTAAAAAGCGAGCCAAACCCTGCTCGCTGCGGGAGGTGGAGGTGACAGTCAGTCAGCTGGGGTTGGGCTACGTCAGTGACGAGACTATAGTCTTCCATTACTGCAGCGGAAAGTGCACTACTAGTCGCAAAAACTATGACCTGACGCTGGCATACATGAAGCACTCGCGGCTGCTAACAAAGTACAAGAAGGACAAGGCTCGCCACAGCCCCTGCTGTCGGCCCACCGCATACGAGGAGGACATCTCCTTCCTCGACAACTTCAATAAATACCACACAATCCAAGAGTTTTCAGCCAAAGCATGCGGATGTGTCTGACGTCGAGGGTCAAAACTCATCAAAACTTAGGAAACATAGCATGTTTTAATCTCTGAAAACTACAGACCCTTGATTCTGAGAAGATCTTCTGGGCTTAAAGCACTGAGGCAAGAGCGAATGTTTTGCATTGCCTTCACGAAAAATACTCGGCTGACAGATTGTCCTCAGACACTTCTGCCAGTCCTGATGAAGAGAAACCGCAAATATACTAAGCAAATAATAATTATTCTCATGTTTATTCGTTGCTAATGAGATGCTGCTGTATATCTTGTTTCTATTGCCTTCGTGGGTCTACTTCAAATAGCTTGTAATGTTGAGCTCAATGGAGAAAACCTCTAGAAAATTCATTCAGGGCTTCAGTAAACAAAGCAAGTACACAAAGGCACACCCAGTGCTGAACAAAACTTCCTCATTGTGTAACCGACCTGTAAATGATCCCAGCAGCTCCGAAAGGTTTCAACTCTGACAAAGTCAAAACATTCCCACAAATCCAGTTCAAACGAACATATAAGTTATACTGAACATCTACCTCAGCTTTGAAATAGTCAAAATTGCTCTGTAAACGAAAACCCAACATTTCATTAAAAATATGTAAATGTATTAAACATTATAATAATTAAACAAAAAGTATGTATAAAAGAATAAAAAATAACCTAATAATCTGCTAAAGGCTGGATTACACATGCCTTTTAAATTTTTTACAGATTTCAAAATGCTAAGTATCATACAAATGCCGATTTGTAAATGGCAAACTCACAAGTCGTTCCGAACACAACAAATTCACGCAGAAATATGTGCCTTGTGACAAACGATAAAATATGTGTTCTAAAATAAGATCAAAATATCCAACATGTTTGATATCCTCCGACTGGATGGAATCATAGTCTGAAGCTAAAAATATTGGAGTCTGTGCCCATCGTACACTACGCAGTTATCCTGTGAAATCTGTCAGATCCGATTGCCGAGTTTTAGGCAAAATCTGGGCAAAAGTTGTGTAGCGTAATCCAGCCTTATGAATCTGATCAATTGAAATGATCAAAATACTATATGAAATGGGTTTCAAATTATAAAATTTTATATATTTATGAAACAATACTACAATGTCCAAAACAATCTCATTGCAAATCTTAACTAGTACACATTTTGGCAAACTGGTGGCTCATATTTATGAATTTGTACTCATTCGTATGTTTTCATACAATCTGCTTAAGCCCAAGTGATGGTTACATTTAGGGGCGGACCCTCATGTTATGTTTTGTTTTTTGCGAAAAATCGTATGTTTTGTACTCCACATTGTATAAATTCATAGATCGGGTTGCAATGTCTCCCCAAGGTTCTCCGGGTTAGAGGGAAATTAGTTCGATTTTTGTGCATTGACAATATCAAAATTGTGCTTTGCCAAAATTATGCTACTATTGGCCTGGACTGGCTGTCATAAAGGCACTGAGATCTTTGAACTGTTCCTCAGAGGAAAGAAAACAGCAGCTCTCGTTGCATCAAGAATCCCTCCAGGTTCCTTTCATTGTCAGACGGTTTCCATTCCTTTAGATTCTTGCAAGAGTATTGGAATTGAAGGTAACCTCTCAGCAGCAGTCGGTGTCAGGAAATCCGTGCCCGAGGTCTTCCCTTAGTTAACCTGACCAAATCCACTTCGTTTGGGTAAATCCTATCACAGAAGAGTCTAATCCACTTAGCTCCTGTCAGGCCTTGGCCAAAATACAGAGAACTCGAGTGGGAAGAACCTACCTGCAAAAGTGTCCTGATTTTAGCTCTAAACTCCACCAAAATAATCTCCTGTGATCAGTTGTTAAACAAGCACAGATACTAGTTAAACGAACTGCTCGTTTCGACTTTCTGTAGTCAATCATGTTTGCATTGACATAAAAATAATACTTTATAATAACATTATATAATGCTATACTTAGTGGATTACAGCTGCAATAAGACACGTACACATTATGTCAACAGATTGCAAATGCGATAATTGCATGCAACAGTCATCAGAACTATTTTTTTTTCTGGGACTAGGAAGAGAATTTGGTATATAACTGAAGTACGATGAATCGAAATGAGAGTTGAAATCAATGTCTTGTGCTCAGGAAGCAGGTGAGTGACCCTTTAAGCCACATGTAAGTCTGCTCAGTTCATTAGAGAACTGATGTAATTACAGGACAAGACTTAAGCCCTAACAAATGCCCGGCCTTAACACTCAACAAACCATGTGCTTACAAAGGTGTAAAGACTTTGTGCTACTGTAACCAACATTAATACAAACTTTATTTTGTTTTCACATATGGACAAAAATATATATGAAACCAAATTGAAGATTTATGCAATACACTAATGTAGTAATGTGCATGTTTATGGTTGTAAGTGTCTTTTAGCATGCAGAACTAGAGCAATTGTTATGAAATAGAATCTAATTCACCTCAGAATTTCACATTCATAACCAAACACCATATGCAAAAGTGTCTAAGCTATATGTTTCTGGTATGATATTGCTTTTGTGCAATAATTCAAGGGATGGTTCACCCAAAAATGAAAATTCAGTCATGATTTACTCACCCTAAATGTCATTCCAAACCTGCATGACTTCCTTTCTCCTGTGGAACATAAAAGAAGATAATCTGAAGAATGTTTTGGTGATTTTGGAAAATACATTTCTTGAGACATTTGTGACCCTGGACCACAAAAGGGTCAATTTTTCGAAATTGAGATTTATACATCATCTGAAAGCTGAATACATTGATGCATGGTTTGTTAGGATAGGACAATATTTGGACGAAATACAACTATTTGAAAATCTGGAATCTGAGGATGCAAAAAAATCTAAATATTGAGAAAATCGCCTTTAAAGTTGTCCAAATGAAGTTCTTAGCAATGCATATTACTAATCAAATATTACGTTTTAATATATTTACAGTAGGAAATTTACAAAATATCTTCATGGAACATGATCTTTACTTAATATCCTAATGATTTTTGGCATAAAAGAAAAATCAATAATTTTGACCCATAGAATGTATTTTTGGCTATTGCTACAAATATACCCCAGCGACTTAGGACTGCTTTTGTGCTCCAGGGTCACATTTCTCAAATATCTTCTTTAATGATGACAGAATTTTCATTTTTGAGTGAACTGTTTATAGTGGAAAAAATACACCTAAAAATTGTAACATTTAAACTGACTGATCTTATTCAAGTCCAAGAAATGTATTCATTTGACTGACTCAACTTGACTACATTGTTACAAACAAAAATATAACCGTCTGGTCTGATAAAAACAGCTTGCTAATGTATTCACTGCACAGTTTCACTTTTTTAAGTGAACAAAATAATTCCACATGATATCAAAGAATCAAGCTGAGTAATAACAAAACATGCACTCCTTGTCTAATCGAAATAGTGTTGTATAATCCACTGAATTCTAAATCTGTCACTCTGCGGTTAATCATGTTTGTTCTTTTACTTTCTTTGGAGTATCTGCAGTGTCTGGGGAGTTCATCTATCCGTCCATATAGCCTCAGTCTCTTTCCACCTGCTGCAGTGGGACGTCCTGTTAACCCAGTGCGCGCGCGCACACACACACACACACACACCCTTTCATTTTGAGCATTGTTGGACACTGTTGACCAACTGCAATAAACATTGATGCAATGCATCTATATAACAAATTATGTATATTTATTGAAGAGTAAGTTATGGTTTGTTTGTTTATTTATTTAGATGTAGAATCACTGACTTAACGAGAGCATATTTATTAATTTTTTTGGGTGCCAAAAAGATCTCATATGTATTGTATTCGATATATAACGTTTAATAAACTGTATCAGCTTTAAAACCACCCCAACCCTGTGTGATTGATACTGTCACTGTTTCACTTTTTGAGTTGCATAAGCACAAATTAAATTCAGATTACAATACTATTTAATAAATAACCACTGATACACAACAGTGCACTTTGCATAGTAGCAGAAACCTACAAAATTATTATAATTATTACAATTATTATCATTTTGTGATTATAATTACAAAAGATGGTGCTCTACATACATTTTTCCTGCTTTGTCTGTTTATATTATTTTATTCGTTTTGTTTTAAGAAGACCAGAGCAATTTTGTGTGGTTATATTTTCTCGGATGAATGGGTGAGTTTAAGTGCTTGTTGTGCGAGTTTAAGCTCTTGTCTAATGAATGTTATTAACTGTACCAGTGTGCAAATAAGAACATCAGTTAGTGTCATTTATGCCAAAGCTGTCAACAGTAACCCAGGCATCACAGACAAAAACGAAATCCTTTAAACCATTACAAGTTTAATCAATACAAGTAAATCAGTGATTTTGTTTGTTTGTATTTTCATTTGTCTGCTGAAGGTATCTGAATCTTGCATATTTCATGTGAGGTTTCAGCAACAATGAGAAGCAAACTTGATTTCCAGCCTCCTCTTGTCCTCACTGCTGGACGACAGATGCAGGCTGAGAAACATGCATCTCTTGAGGACAACATATTACCCATAATCCCCACCGAGTGTCAGTCCACAGTGAACGGCCATGACACGCATGCATTACTGTCAACAGCTCTGTGTGTGCGTGAATAAATGTCAGTGTAAATCTACATTACACACACACTTGCACACTTGACCCAATCCTGACTGTGACAGAACCTGGTGCTTTAGTTTAAAGGCTATGTATTTACAATTTTACAAATGACATGCATTTACAGTACATTGCAAAATTTTAATCACAGGGCTGTGGTGTCATTCTTAGAAAACTGTACTATTTGCCCATTTGAGTCTTCATGACTTGTAAGTACAAAATTAACGTCTTTTCAAATGAACTGGCTAAAATATTGTTTGAGCGGGAGTTTAGTGTGGTTTTGGATCCCCAGTTTGATTTTTAAAGGGATAGTTCACCCAAAAATGACAACTTTGTCATCATTTACTCACACTTTGCATTTACAGTACATTGCAAAATTTTAATTACAGGACTGTGGGTTCATTCTTAGAAAACTGTACTATTTGCCCATTTGAGTCTTCATGACTTGCAAGTACAAAATTAACGTCTTTTCAAATGAACTGGCTAAAATATTGTTTGAGCGGGAGTTTAGTGTGGTTTTGGATCCCCAGTTTGATTTTTAAAGGGATAGTTCACCCAAAAATGACAACTTTGTCATCATTTACTCACACTTAAGTTGTCACAAACTTGAGTTTCTTTCTTCTGTTGAACACAATAGTTACCCATTGACTACAGAATTTTCCTTTTTTTTTACTATCCCTTTAAAAGGTGGAAATTTTCATTTTAAGTGCACAAGGCTTCCTGAAGCTTTCAAACTCTCATAAAGCTCTCGAGTCATGAAAATCGATCTTTAAACAAATGTTCTCCCCATTTAATTTGGAATAATCAATATACATTATCAGCTCGTAACTTGAGATTTTTCCCTGACTGCTTTAATAAGGGCACTGTCTTCATCTCGGACTTTGTAAGCAACAGTGGGAAATTTATTTCTTATGAAATATTACTGAAAAATATAAGGTAAATGTATCTAAACAGGACTAGGATAACAAATATTATCCCTTATAATCTGTTGTTCTAAGTGAAATCTTATAAATTGTATTGCAATATGATTTTGGATATCTCTAAATTACTTATACAAGTATAGTTAGTCACAACATCACATTGTTTGGACTTTCTTCGTCTTCGTGTGGGTTCATCGACACAGTATTTTGGATATAAAACATACTAATCAATTTCTGAAAAAAAAGTATTACTTATTATTAACAATAATTGAATTACTAAAGCTTAAAGTTCCATTTAAAAATGATTCAAGTAATGAAAATGTAAGTAAGTTTAACCAAAACATTTTCTCATTGTGTTCCTTTTGCCAAGAAGAGGAGGAATCTCTCACCTATTTATTTTTGTTCTTATACTACAGATTTTTGGCTTCAAATGTCAGCATCTTTGTTTCTTGTCTTTTATCAGATTAGCAACATTTCTAATATGGCAAGGAGTTGCCATATGGCAAGAATTAATTTCTACTCATTTCCTTGTTATTCTGGGTGGGGGGTGGGGACAATATATTGTACTATGGGAATTAAAAGTGCAGGCCATAAGGTAGACAATGATGTGCTGTTTTTGAGTCACATGACATTTGAATGTCCGTCCAAAACTCTTTTTCCCACTGTCACCCTCACAAGACACCTGTTGAAGTGCTCCAGAAATTGCTCTATTAAAGGGTTAGTTCACCCAAAAATGAAAATTAGCCCTTAAATTACTCACCCTCAAGTCATCCTAGGTGTATATGACTTTCTTCTTTCAGACGAATCCAGTCGGAGTTATATTAAAAATTTTCTTTGATCTTTCAAGCTGTTTCAAGGCACTCAGCGGGTGGTGCATGCATCAGTCCAAAAGAAGTTAAATAAAAAGCACCAATACATAAAAATAGTGTTTCACACGGCTCCAGGGGGGTGAACAAAGGCCTTCTGTAGCGAATCAATGCGTTTTTGTAAGAAAAATATCCATATTCAAAACGTAATAATCACTTTAATGTAGCTTGCACTTTGCTTCCTTTGCTCCTGTTAACAAACGTTGGTTTTCACGAGACTCACCGGCGCATGCGCAACGCATGCATCAAAAAAAAAAAAACTTCAATGAAAAAGCTTTAAAAACATTCCAGATTATTGACCTATTTTTAAACAAACTGTTCTAATTGATTTCTGTACTCCTCACTTGTTCTAGTTCTCTGCAATGTTGTATTATTGATGGAGTAACTTCAACAAGAAAAAAATTAATAAATATATAATTAAATAAAAATAAATTAAATAAAAATAAAATATGAAAATTTTATCAAATTAAATTAAAAATATTATAATATATATATATATATATAGAGAGAGAGAGAGAGAGAGAGATATGTGTGTAATATTCCTACTGAACCTATAGTCAATATATATATATATATGTAATATTCATACTGAACCTATAGTCAAATTATTTGGTAGATTTAACTTGGTTTTGCATGTAATGCATACCAATTTTAAAATAAGTTACATTTACTTAGCTCAATTTTGCTTTTATTTAAATTACAATTATTGCTTTTACGGTTTTTTTTCAAGATGGATTCCTAATGTATGAATGTTTATGGCCCTGTTACTTTGGGTCTGTTGTGGGGGGAAAAAAGGATATCTTGACAGATTCACAGAAACATTTTTAAAAGAAATTATAAAAAAGTTTTTCCAGCATTTGTTCAGGCACAAACGGTACCATTTCCTGACAGATGTTTCAATAGGCAGTCGTTATTTAACTATAAAGACTGTAAGAGCCTTTCAAGACTCATTTATGACTTTTCTATTTTTATATTGTTTATCTAACCGTGAGATTAGATTTCTTCCTTCCCTTAGGCCTATGCAGATCTTGTTGTGTGCTAAAAGAGTCTAATACAATGGAGCCTGTAATCTATAATATAAATTAAACAATCCAGGCTTTATTTCCAAACATTTCAAACATGAGCTGAAATAGCCTACATATAGTGATGTTTTGCCTGACCTTGTGCTGATCGCCCTCTGCTGTCTATTGACAGAGTGACGTGGATAATAACAGGTGGCCACAGGCTTGTTTGACTTTGAAATGAGGACCCATGTTCACGAACTACATCCTGGCGAGTCTGCAGCGTGATCACACTAAGCAAATACTGCTCTGCTTTGAGGAATCGATCACTGTAATTTGGATGGTAAACCACTTTGACCCACGAGAGTGTTACGTTATCTCCTCAACACAAACATCATCCATCACTGCCAGGCCTTTCTGTTTGCCTTGACTCTATTCTATCATTATACAATGTCTGAATCTCACTGGCCATCTGAGTGGGTCACTCGGGTGAAGCCAGACAGACTAAACACGCCGTGAGTCACTATTTCCGGTGAACGAGCTGGTCTCGATTACCTGAAATCAAGGCTTGGTGCTTGGTTTTCTTCTCATGTTAAAGTGATCGCTGATTTGTGCCATGCATGAGAACGTTTTCAACCGAAACGCTCTCATTATGAGCTCAGATTGTCTGATTTTGTCTCGAGAGGACTTCAGCGTGAAGATTATGTAACACTAATTGGAAAACTATCGTTGCTAGTGTTTGATCAGTGTTTGATCATTTTCAAAAAATTGAGTTTCCGCCAAAATCAGTATTGTAGCCTATCTAGTCGGTATTGAAAAGTCCATTTTTAATTTTACGCAAAATGCTATATCCGCCGAGTTATTCTGTCATGTTTTCTCCCTTTCTTTCTAAACCACTACAAACGCAAGTCTCTTCTCTGCAGAATGCGATATATCCGCTCAACCAATCACAGCGCACCATTCCACGCACTCTAGACAGTAATGGCGGCGCTTTGAATACACCCGGCATCATAGTTTTCCTCATCTACTTTGAATTTGTGATCAACAAACAAACTTAGGGCTGCAAGATAAATGGCATGTGATTGTCATGCGCACCTCATCAGTAAAGCCGGTTCTGTGATTAATAGTAAATCTCCATCACGTGCTTTCAGATGGATTTTGAATTCATTTTGGGAGCTATGATTGATTGAATGTATTTTTAGTCCAGTGCCTGCATATAAGATTAGAATTTACCAAGTTCAAAAGGCTGTCATATGTGGATAAACTTACTATGTTGTGTATTTTCAACAGTTTCAATATGAAAAATAACTTTTATATTGATTCAATGGATTTATTGATCAAAATGGATTTATAGCGTTTTGGAACCAAACTTTTCATATATATATATGAGGGGAGTAACATTAACATAGAGTAGTCTTAACGTACAGTAAGCTTTTCATTTATGGAAGGCAGGAATGAGTACTTCAGCATTCCATTGATGGAAGACTGATCCAATCACCATGTGCCCTTTCGCTGATCAGTCATTCATTCTTGAGACCTAAGTGTGAACGATCACTGACACCCTCAGACAGACCAAAGCGGTTTTGCCGGCTTCACATGTATTCACACAAAATAGACACAAAATTGATTAAACCTTCTTCATATCCATTTACAGAACTGTATATACTTAATGAGCGCTGTTTGTGATACAACAATGTATGCAACCTTACGTATTAAGATATATACTGTATATATGAATGCATGGGTCAATGATCAGCATTACCCATTGATGTTTGTTCTTCATATTTTCAGCACAATGTGTAGGTTAATCTGGAATTGGTTTGGAAAATGAATTAAGCATAGGAAAATCCTTAAAGACATTGATCTAAACGTGGACTTTAAGCTATGCAAATAGACTTGCCAGAGAGGGGCCATACCATGGCCACCTCCGAGAGCATCGGCCAATCAAAACGCTGGATCTGAAAGGCACCAACTTGCAAATCCCTCCTTCTCAGGAAAGATTAAAAGGTTCTCTCAGAGAAAAAGAAGTGTGCTAAGCTGTTGTTACTTTACTGTAAGTGCTAAGTTAAATGTGCTGGCCCAAGATGTGCTAACACTGTTGAGAAAAAAAAAACAGCATGTTCTGGTTAGGTATGTTTTGTAGCTGGTCCTTAGTTGGTCATGAGCTGGTTTAACTAGCTCTTGCTCAGGACCAGCTTATAACCAGCTCATGACAATAAGGTTTACCTTATTACCTCCAAAGGAACTGCATTTTATCTTTCCATTAGATAACGTCCATATAACATCTAACTCAGTCACTTGCATTTATCAATCTTTTGCACTTTATCCATTCATTGTATCCATTTAGTAGTTGTTAGTTTCTCCTGTCTATCACTTTGTTAATAAAACCACTTTTATTACACCCGTGTCTTCCTTGTGTTGATCATACAGTAAGAGGCAAGTTAACAATATTTCACAAATCCTTCAGATTGGTCAGCAGCAGCCATTACATAATTCAAGCTCTAGCAAAATTATTCAGTTTGATCTTATCATCTAGTGACTTCCCTGAGACCTGGTCTGAAGGACTGATCACACCTATATATAAAAAAGAAGATACATTTGATCCCAGTAATTGCCGTGGCATTTGTGTGGGCAGTACCCTAGCAAAGCTTTTTTTGCAATATAATAAACAGCTGCATAGTCACATTCCTTACAAAACACAACACCCTAAATAAATCACAAATTGGCTTTTTACCAAATCCATCACATCTACTCTCTCCACACTCAAGAAACAAAGAAAAATATTTACATGTTTTGTTGATTTAAAAAAAGCTTTTGACTCTATTTGGCATGATGATTTATACAAACTATTAAAAAACTGGCATTGGTGGAAAAACATTTAATGTTATACAATCCATGTACAAAAACAGAAAATGTGCGGTCAAACTTGGGACTCAGGACTGTGTACTTCCAGCAGGGCCGTGGAGTGAGGCATGTATGCAGTCTGAGCCCAACCCTGTTTAACATCTTCATCAATGAGCTGGCAGAAGACTCGCTATATGACTCTGAAGTAAAATGCCTCTTGTATTCGGACGACCTGGTCCTGCTGTTTCCCACAGCTGAAGGTCTCCAGCAGAGCCAGTCCCTGCTGGAACAGTACTGTGAGGAATGGGCACTGACAGTAAACCTGGACAAAACCAGAGTCATGGTATTCCAGAAACAGGCCAGGTCTCAGGGAAACAAAGAGGAGAAGTCCTAGAGCACAGCACTAGCTACACTTACCTGGGCATTGAGATCTCGGCATCAGGGGGCTTTAGTCTAGCTGTAAAGGCCTTGAATGAGAGAACCCGGTGGGCATTTTATGCCATAAAATCACGTCATCACGATCACGTTTAAATTATATCACGCAATCATTAAACCAATTCTACTGTACGGGAGTGAAATTTGGGGACCAATATTAAAGTTTCAAAATTGGGATAAGAGTTTAATAGAAAGGACACAACTGGAATTTGCAAAAAAAGAAAATTCTAAGGGTAAAGAGAGGTACTTCTAACAATGCCTGGAGGGCTGAACTGGGCTTATACCCCATACACATTGAAATACAAAAAAGAGCTGTTCAATTCTGGCATCACCTCAGTCAGTCTGATAAAACCCTTCTTGCCAATGAAACCCCCACAGTGTCTCATCTTCTAAATATGCTCGCACTTAAACTAATTAATGAAACTCAAGCTAAATCTTACACCAACCACAGCCCTGACATTTAAAGAAATTGACAAAAATCTAAAGTATAATTGTGATGAAAAATTAAAAAACGAATTTGACCGCCAAACCAAACTTCAGTGTTTTTCGGTCCGAAATACAACCACCAAATTGGCAAATTACTTATCAATTAAACAATTAAAAGAAAGACAAATTCTTTCAAAATATCGATTCAGTGACCACGACTTAGAAATCGAGAAAGGAAGACATAACACTGAGAGACTCATTAACAAAAATCTTTGAATCAAGTTTGTACACTTTTTTTCAGTTTAGACTCCTAAAAACTAAAACAGATTTGACTCATAACAAGGTCAGAAAATGGATGGACGTTGCTGTTACACGTTTCACATTTGAACTGGCTGTTTTTGAGCATTGACCAATATTCAATCACAGCTTCATCCATGTCTGCTAATATTTAGTTGATTAGAAATGACTCAGTTTAGCATGTGACTCAAAGATTAAATGATGGCTCGATGTGAGCAGCACAATTCCAAATCGCTTTTGGAATTTTAACCAAACAAGAGCCACATCTAAAAAAACAGCTGAGAAAAATAGCCAGATTAAAGCTTTATTTAAAACAGAGATTTATTGAAATTACAGCTAAATCATTTATATGATTCAGTAGAGAACGGTCCACATAATATGAATCCAAAACGATAAATAAACTGATGTGAAAACTGAACAGATTCCACCCGTTCCACCACATGCATGCTAATGGAGAGGGTAATTATCATCACTGTTGGTGATTCATCCATGGAACATTTTCTGTGGTTGACCACATTTGTTTTGAAAGGGAACAGTGAGGAAACCCACAATTAGTGCTGAGAGATACTGCACACGTACTCATTACACTCAGCGAGTATGATTATGTCCATGTATACAAACGTACGTTTCAACAATCTGCCATAAACATTTGGACAGAAGCAAAATGTGGCACTGAGGCTTCAACCACCTTATTGTGTCTGGAAGAACAAAAAATAAGGTGCTAAAACTGAACATCACTTTTGTCAAGTCATGTTTTTGCGTCACAAAAAGAGGGAATATTTTAAAGGGTCATTAATAGCCGGGTTTCCATCCAAAGTTGCGAATTTAACTTAGGCTATGTGCAAAACTGGAATATCGCATAAAGCATTTGCGAAAAAGCATCGTTTCCATCCAACAAGTCAAAGAGAGAAAAAAATTGTCACTTTCTGATAAACTGGCACTATAAATCACTAAGAAACATAGGAGAATATAATATTTTTCATATATAATAAAAAATTTGTGCCTCAGAGCGAGCAGACGAAACGCAATGAATGCTTTCGGAGGTGGATGCTGCTGTTTGGGAACGCAGTCGTGTAAGACATTTCAGGGAGGCAATTATACAGAAATACTTTGATGGCAGACTTTGCTCGTGCATTTCCGAATGACCATAACAACATTTCAGATGCTGTGGAATGAGACCGGTCCGCTGGTTAGTCAGGTTTTGCCGTCCCATACACTCTAAAAAATGCTGGGTTAAATACAACCCAGCACTGGGTAAAATATGGACAAACCCAGCGATTGGGTTGTTTTGACCCAGCGGTTGAGTTAAATGTTTAACCCATTACCAAACGCTGGGCTGTATTTAACCCAGCATTTTTTAGAGTGTAGCGCAAAGTCACATGACTTTTTTGATGCGCTTGGAGGAATTTATTCGCAAAATGCATTTCCAACTCCCATTATTCGCATCAACCCTTTTTCGCACAAGTCAAAAACCACCTCAAGCGAGCGTAAAAACTTTTTTGCGAATTAAGGGATTTTTATTCGAAATTTGGCGTTTCCATCACTCGTTTCTCATGCGATACTTCAAAATGCGCATTAAAATAGGGTGATGGAAATATAGCTATTGAGTTTCTGTAGGGTTTATAAGGTAAATTTAAAACTTTTTTAAGGACCTTTTTAAGACCAAATAAAGAAATTTTAAGAACACAACATGTTGTATTAGCAACATGAGTTTATGATTAAAAAAGAACAAATATCTGCCAATGGACTCAGAAATATCAACTGAATTCAAAGGGAAAACAAGTTTTCATTCCCCACTGACAGATATTTGTTCTGGTTTTAAACCAAGCAGCAAGCTTCCGGTATCTCTCTTGAATCCAACATTGAAGCGATTTAAACTGCAATTCATCAACTGGCCGCTAGAGACTGGCTCCTAAAGGGAGTCAATCCCAAAGACCTTGCCATGTTAAAATGGCCGACTTTACAGCAGAAAAAAAAAAAGGTTTACAGCCTGGTACAAAAAGTGGTTTTGGTTTGTCTGCTGTTTGTCAGCCTTCACGTCACATCAGATAATTCCAGCCGCTGAACTTGGCATCTCTGCCGTGTTTGTGCTTTTTTCGGGATTATTTCTTACAATTATCAAATAATACTGCTTGCTGTGCAGTTAATTGAACAGACCGTCCAAGAAGCCTGGGCATGGCCGGATTTACCATTGGGCTTGACTGGGCTGCAGCCCAGGGGCCCCGCCTTGTAGGGGGCCCCGCCTTAACCCGTTTACATTTGTTCAGTTATGTGCCAGTCAGAAATTATTAGTCGCATTTCAACAGCGCGCACGGGCCAGCAGGGGCTAACGTCCAGCTTCCAACTACGACATTCGAAGCCATAATCAAACAGCATAAACTGGAATTTATGATTTTTTTCACATAGAAAAAGGACACGCGTATTAAATCATGTCTGCACTGCGCCGAATCGCCGATTAATTTGTGATCACATATGGCTACTTTAAACGGTTCTATTAAGCCTTTAGCCCAAAGAGCGGACATTTACAAAGATAATGATAAATTCTCACATGTTCACGCCTCACTTCTTTACAGAGGATGATTCTATATTATATTAATATTACACTAAATTAATTTGAAGAGTTTTGAGCGCTCTCTCCCGTCCAAAGACTATAGAATACCCTAATATCTTACAGGGACTTTGTCCCGTCTCACTACCTCCACACAAAGTGGAGCAGAAATTTCATCAAGACTATTTAAAAAAATAAAAATAGCACAGATAAACACAGACACAAAATTCTGTTTTGCCCCATCAATGCACAGTGTTTTGTTTCTCAGCATTACACGGACCAGTAAATGGTTCAAACAGGCTATAAGTACAGTCGTTTGCTAAGTTAAATGAATTAGCATTTTAAACAAATCGGTTGATTTATGGATTCAACTCACTCATTAAGACAGTCACTTGCTGCCACCTACTGGCGGTTGTAGTTTCATATTTTAAAAAGTAGCTCATTATTTCATTTTTGCAATCATTTAATATTTCTACATTAAAATGTTGTATTTTAAACTAAAAATAACTTGGCAAAATCCATCTATGG
>NW_015644072.1:342583-344988 GCF_001515625.1 Sinocyclocheilus rhinocerous
TTTTTGCAATCATTTAATATTTCTACATTAAAATGTTGTATTTAAACTTAACATAACTTATGCAAAATTCATCTATGGATTTTGTTTATAGTGATTTCATTTGATTGTTATTAGCCAGCATGTTTTTTTTATTCAGATTGAATTTATTAAATTTAAGAATCTGACATAAAAAGACACAGATATGACAATACATTTTCATAATAATACATCTCTTTGGTTTTTTCTGCTCAGTGTTATTTCAGGGTTTTGATCTCTCAACTGAGAGATCACATCCTGTTTATTGTATTATAGTGACTATTTAATATTACATCTAAACTTTGACTAGGCTAGACATGTTGCCTATTAATTGTATACAGTATATGAACCTGAAAGCATGTTTTAATTTTTGTGTATTTTGTGTTACTCCATAATAATATTCTAGTTGAGGGCATTTGTAGTATAGGTATGGGGCCCAAACATAACCTCAAGCCCAGGGGCCCCCGGTCCCGTAAGTTTTGCCCTGAGCCTGGGCTCCATTTTTGTAATAGAGTGAAATTCTAATATAATTTTATTTATTAATTTATTTAAAATAGTTTATTTATTATTTATTATTTTATTTAGAACTTTACTACACACCAGAACTCGACAGACTGTGATTAGCTGTAGGCTGAAACCATAGACTGTATAAAACAGTAGCATATAGCATTAGCTCCTTAGCCTGGGCTAACTTGATCACTCGAGGTAGGTGGGTGTGGTTTCAGCAACCCAGGCACCTCAGCTCCACCCACGCCCCGCCTCTTTGCCATTTTCGATTATCTGGGAGTGACATGCGGTGACACACTGCCAAGTTGGCGATGGCCGGCTCCACCCACTTTGGGCTTTAAAAAAGCTCTTCAGAAACCTAGAGGTGACATCACGGACACTACGTCCATTGTTTTATACAGTCTATGTTTTAAACATGAACTCACTTAAAAACAAGACTTCCTATCTTTATTCCGTATCTCAAGTAAATGTATCTTGATTTAAGGATATTTGTGTTTGAAAACAAGACAAAAATACTAAGGAAAACATTTGTTTTGTTTTTGCAGTGCATGCAACATTTAATGGCATTGACTTTATGGATTTAAGACTCTCTGATTTATGACCTTTTTAAGGCCTTAATTTGTGGAAGGGTGAATTAAGATGTTTTAAGACCCGCAGAAACCCTGTTAATGTCAGTAACACAGTAAGAAAAAAAATAAAATGAATTTAAAAATGTATTAACTTTAAACTTAAAAAAATGTAATATTTTGGATATTTTTGAGGAATTCACTTTTCTACACGTAGAACTGAGATGTTTATTGTCCTGAAGCTGTTAACAGGAGGCACTTTTATTTCTTCTGAAAGGTTTCTGATAAAGTGTTTGACACATTTCATCTGAAATTATGTATACATTCATGGCCTCACGCATACACGCCCTTTCTAGGCTGACAGCAGACCTCACAGCCCACCAAAGCTGACACATCACACCCTCGCTGTTAAAATAAACTCAAGCAAAGCTGTCCAGAATGAGTGACGAGTTTAAGAACTGTGGAAATCTACAGAAACGCCCCAGTGAAGAAGCAAAAAAAATATTTCACATATCAAACTAAGCAGTTCGGGATAATTGCTCTGTTTACTTTCTGCTAGGATTGTACATGCTTTCAGTCACTACATTATTATTGTCAGAAAGACATGGTATTCATTCTTTATCCTGATTAGAAAAGACACTTTTTGCACTAAATTAGAAAATATCAAACCAAGTTTGACTGGGGTCAAGGTGTTTTTAGTGAATGTATGAAGTCAGTTCTCCTCACGTTCACACTGGTGTCCGGTCAGAGTAACTACAGGTGTAGTTACAAGTTTTCTGAAATGTTAGGTTTAAATATGCAAATGATGCACTGTCTAATTAAATATGCACTAATTTGCATACATTTCTAGAACAAAAATCTGAACATTGGATTAAGTCGGGTTCAAAAATCTTGTTTCATTTTGTTGACATATTAGAGTCAAATGTTTTTACAAAGGGGATTTTGGATTTCTCTTTTTATCACGCTGTGAATCTGAAAATAATGTCAACAGCCAGGAAAATAAATGTTGTATAAAATCAGGCAAATTATATATGAATAGGGTGGCCATATGCGCCATTTATACGGGACACGTCCTGGCCAGGATGTTTATATTGCCTAAAACATCCAAAGTAGTTTGACCAATAACATGCAGGTATTGTACATAATCGACCAATCATGGCGCGTCGCGCGTGAGAAGGTGAGAACGATCAAAGTGATGCAAATACGCGTACGTGTTTGTTCGTTCGTTTGACTTGAAACTGCGCACCGATCATTGTATGACACCAAAGTACCTGCGAGAGTGATTTGAAAGCATAAGGAGCCGTCTGCTCTGCTCTC
>NW_015644072.1:345878-349099 GCF_001515625.1 Sinocyclocheilus rhinocerous
GTGGCCATATGTGCCATTTATACGGGACACGTCCTGGCCAGGATTTTTATATTGCCTAAAACATCCAAAGTAGTTTGACCAATAACATGCAGGTATTGTACATAATCGACCAATCGTGGCGTCGCGCGTGAGAATGTAAGAACAATCAAAGCGATGCAAATACGCGCACGTGTTTCTTCGTTCGTTTGATCGTTCGATTTGAAGCTGCGCACCGATCATTGTATGACACCAAAGTACCGCAAGAGCGATTTGAAAGCATAAGGAGCCGTCTGCTCTGCTCTCTATAGCACTCGTGAAATAATGTCATACAGCGATCGATCTGGAAACTGCAAACAGCCAAAACCTGGATATTTTAGGCAACATAGAAATCCTGGCAAGGGTGCATCCCGTAAAAATGGCCCGTATGGTCACCCTATATATGAACAAACCCCTCAGTAAAAATCTTCAGAATACCCTATAAAGATTTCTGACTCGTTTTAAGAAAACGGCCTTTAAAGACATGTATTGTCATTGAAATCTACAGGCGCAAATAGACAAAGTTCTATAAAAGAAACACTTAAATTTGTTGGATGTTTTCTTTCTACTAGTCTGAAAAAACGCTTTATGAAAAGTCAGAAATCCCAAAAGCTCAAAACTGACCAATGCATGAAAATAATTTTTTTTTGCCTGTAGGGTCTCGCCTTAAAAGAAGAAATTGTATATTTTTATAAAACACTTACATAAATCATTCTTTTAAAACAGATGTATTATTATTTGCTGTTATTTTCATAATCTTTACAGTTGCTACATTGTCATGAAAGGTTTGTAAGTGATTTTTCATGATTTTTTAAAATGCATACTCTTTCCTTTACTGATCTTAATTTGTACTGAACCCGGAAATTTTGTTTAATTACTATTATTATTTTAAGTACCATTATTTATCAATTAAGCCCCCCAGGGGGACTACTGCTAGTGTTGAGGCCATCAGACCCAGTATCCGGAGGCATAATCTGAGAGAGACTGTTTTCCCTCATTGAAAAAGGGAGATGCAGCGGCAAAATGCTTCGATGCACTCCTCTGACAGAAAAGCTCGAAACGCTACTGAATTCATCCTGAGACCCAGGTAGATTATCTCCTGTGACGGGGTCAGGCAGCTCTTTGTCTGGTTTATTTTGAAACCTAGTCTCTCCAGATGAGTCACCAGTGTATTCGTATCGAGCACTGCTTGTTGCGGAGACGGTGCGCAAATGAGCAGGGGTGCATTTCCCAAAAGTATTGTTAGCTAACTATGGTCATTAGTTCCATTGAACTCTATTGGTAACAACGGAACTTGCGACCATAATTGCTTTTGGGATACGCAGCCCTGATCATCTAGATAAGACAAGACTTTGACTCCCGTATTCCTTAACGGAGTCAGAGCCCCCTCTACACATTTGGTGAAAATCCTCGGAGCTAGAGAGAGGCCAAAGGGAATTTTCGCATACTTGTATGCTGCGTTTTGATATGGGAATCTCAGATATTTCCTGTACGCAGGAAAGATTTCTATGTGAAAATATGCGTCCAGGAGATCTGGGTGAACCAGTCTCCCTGGCGAATATTTTGACACAATGTTTTGAGTGAAAGCATTCTGAACTTGTACTTTCAGAGGTGTTTGTTGAGGACTCGTAAATCTAGAATGGGACGGAGACCTCCCCCTCTCTTGGGAATCACAAAATAATGGGAGTAAAAGCCCTGCTGCCTTTCTTCCGTTAGAATTATTCTTATAACTCCTTTTTTCAGTAAGGAGGATATTTCTTCCTCCAGAACCCGAGCTGACTCTTCGTGTGCCACTGACATTACCATGCCATTGAACACAGGAGGTTTTACAGCGAACTGGAGTCTGTAGCCCATCTATAGTTGCTAAAACCCAGGGATGAATTGCGCATGCGCGCCAGTTCATTACCTGAGCAGCGAGAGTGCCTTTCCCGTCCCACAGCCGTTGCCCTACGACAGACCTCCAGCAGATCTGTGTCCACCTGTGCAGGGGAGGGTGAGCTCTCATCCTGTACACTCGGCGGACGGGACTAATTTGGGGGGAGAATGGCATCTTCGTCATTGTCATCCTCGTCTTCGAGGATGGTCGACAGCACCTCGTCATTGTCATCTTCCTTTCCCACTAAAGGATCATCAAACAGCGGGGGAAGGACGGGTGACACACTATCCATCAAATCTCCCCACACGCTTGAGGCCTGTGGAAACCCTATAGGTTCCACTCTGGGTTGAGCAGAGAGGCATGGGTCTGACTTTCCTGTGGCTGCTACTCGGAGTCTCCTTTCTCAGGTTTTAGTAGAGAAAGTCGCGCAGTGAGGGCAGCCCTCGGGGTTGGGTAGTGCTGCCTGAGCGTGTTTAGCGCCCAGACAGGAGATGCAGAGACTGCGTGAATCCTTGGCAGAAATCCACACTCCACAGGCCAAGGATGTGGAAGACAGCCTTTCCCTCCGTGGCTTTCTGGCTCTTTCAAGGTGGCCATGACAGCGTCTGCACTCTCTTTGTACGCTAAGTCCATCACAACGTAAAAACTTGTACAGAGCTGTGCTAAGAGTAGTGAGCTCTCTTTTTTTTTTTTTTTTTTTTTTTTTTTTTTGAGAACTTAGAGCTGAAAAACTCGTCTTAACACTTTAGTTATCCAACTCCAAGTGCGGTCACTCAGTGAAACATAAGGAAAATATTGCGTTTGGGACGTTATCCTTGCGGCTTCGTTGGTAAACTGTTGAGCAATAATTCCCAAAGTCTGCTGAGGACGGCTTCCAAAATCTTCCACGGGGAAGAGAGTGAGAATGACGTTACAGCAGGTAGCTGTGGGTTATATACAGGGAGGCAGGACTCCCTGATCGCTGTAGCGATTGGTCTGCCGTGATTGGCAGACGTGGTGTCATTGGTGCTTCCACAGTCTTTCACACCTGGGGCATTCCCAGAGTGAGATACCGAATGAATGTTAGAAAGAGAATCATTATTTAGGATTTTCTTATATTTTGCGCATCGTGAACAGTGATCTTGCTCTGCCTATTTTCTCCTCTTTGCATTCATCTTCAGCTTCGCTGGCCTCTGTTAATGGCCGATTACAGACTAAATATAACTTAATATTTCCACACAAATGATGTTTTGGAAAATGACTGCAGTGCAGTTTGTGTGCAAGCACGGAACAGAGATAGTCTGAAATAAAACAAAAAATGCCCAGTCGATTGGTGCATCTCTACTCCACT
>NW_015644072.1:349301-356274 GCF_001515625.1 Sinocyclocheilus rhinocerous
TTTTTTTTTTTTTTTGAGAACTTAGAGCTGAAAAACTCGTCTTAACACTTTAGTTATCCAACTCCAAGTGCGGTCACTCAGTGAAACATAAGGAAAATATTGCGTTTGGGACGTTATCCTTGCGGCTTCGTTGGTAAACTGTTGAGCAATAATTCCCAAAGTCTGCTGAGGACGGCTTCCAAAATCTTCCACGGGGAAGAGAGTGAGAATGACGTTACAGCAGGTAGCTGTGGGTTATATACAGGGAGGCGGGACTCCCTGATCGCTGTAGCGATTGGTCTGCCGTGATTGGCAGACGTGGTGTCATTGGTGCTTCCACAGTCTTTCACACCTGGGGCATTCCCAGAGTGAGATACCGAATGAATGTTAGAAAGAGAATCATTATTTAGGATTTTCTTATATTTTGCGCATCGTGAACAGTGATCTTGCTCTGCCTATTTTCTCCTCTTTGCATTCATCTTCAGCTTCGCTGGCCTCTGTTAATGGCCGATTACAGACTAAATATAACTTAATATTTCCACACAAATGATGTTTTGGAAAATGACTGCAGTGCAGTTTGTGTGCAAGCACGGAACAGAGATAGTCTGAAATAAAACAAAAAAAAAATGGCTGGTCGACTGGTGCATCTGTACTCCACTGTATAAATTAAATATAGATTAATCATTGCTAAAGCTACAAACATTACTCTCCAAGACGAGTATTTTGACATACTTTTGTATGCATTTGTCCGTTCAAGCACAAGAAAGACACGGAAAGAAACTCAACTCGGGTCTCGGGCGTCAGAGGCTGTCTGTGCGGAGTGCGTGCGCGCTATTCACAAAGAACACAGCGCAGGAGTAGCCTACTGAATGGAGTTGCCTTTTGCGTCTTGCTTGAATGCTTTCAAATCGTTAGAATTTTTAATTCTAATTAGCAAGGCTTAAAAACATGTGCAAATAATAAACTTTCATGATGGCGCAGCAGTGGCTTGATCAGGCCAGTGACAAATCCGTTAACTGTCCCGAGCGCCTTTTACACTTGCCCTGGACATTCGGGCTGTCCTTATTGTCGAGCCCTGAAATGGAAATCGCAACCGTCTTTTCATATATCAGAGTGAAACCTGTTATTGTACAAGACAAAAATTGGATTGAATTGATTGGATTGTAAAGTTCTGGCTAATTGCTGCACTTGTTTTATGTGAGTGACAGGTTGTTGAATTAGAGGGATTAAAACACATCTAGCAACCCAGCACTTGCACCAATATTTTGAGGAGATTCCATAAAAAAGCATGAATCTTTTTATTTCATGGTAACTTTAAAGGTTTGATTTTAAGGGTAAATGACTTTAATTTTTAAAACATTAAGACATATATGCACTGTCCCCAGAAATCTTTGAACAATTAAACCACATTTAAAGTCTGAATTTCTTTGCATTATATATCAAACCAAGTAGCATTTATTTTAAGGAAAGGATGTTTTTTTAAAGAATTTCTCAAAAGAAGCACAACAGATTCAAAATGAAGACAAATTGTATTGTCAAACATTAATGGAACATGTTCATGCACTGAAGACAATCTGGCGTAGAAACAATTTTCACTCAAAAATGGCTAGAAAATTTCACAATTAATTACAAAGAAATGGCAAGAAATGCACTGAATAAAAATGTTATTCAAAATATGTCAATTATCTCTCATAGGAGACATGAGTGAACTTAAAGGAAACCAACTTCATTAAAAATCACTCTGGGATAGTTGGCATTGCATCATTTGTTTGAAAATGTAATTTGGTTTGATAACCAGTTTGTCAGGTATTATATTCCATTTTTTTGTATGTATACAGTCATGGCCAAAAGTTTTGGCAGTGACATAAATGTTGTGTTTTGCAAAGTTTGCTGCTTCAGTATTTGTAGATTATTGTTCCACATTTCTATGGTATACTGAAAAACAATGATAAGCATATCCTAAGTTTTAAAGGCTTTTATTGGCAAAAAAATATGAGTCAATATTAACAGTGTTGACCCTTGTTCTTCATAACCTCTGCAGTTCGCTCTGGCATGCTGGATATTAGCTTCTGCGCCAAATCCTGACTGATGGCGATCCATTCTTGCCTTAATAGTTCTTGGAGTTGATCACAATTTGTGGGCTTCTGCTTGTCCACTCCTCTTGCAGGACGTTTTGATACCATTATTTATTCCTGGCAGTGTTTTTGGGCAGAATTATGAGAGAGCCCACTCCCTTGGTTCTTGGCCTCACTGTGCGTTCAGATGCTCTCACACCAACCTGCTGCCATTCCTGAGCAAGCTCTGCACTGGTGGTGACACGATCCCGCAGTTGACTCCTCAGGAGGATACGGTCCTGGCACTTGCTTGACACTCTGGGACGTCCTGAAGACTTCTTCACTGCAGTCGAACCTCTCTCCGTGAAGTTCTTGATGATCCGGTAAATTGGTCTTTCAGATGCATTATTCTTTGTAGCAATATCCTTGCATGTGAGGCCATTTTGATGCAAAGTGATGATGGCTGCATGTGTTTCTTTGGAGGTAACCATTGCTAACAAGAACACAATGATTGGAGGCGCTTCTTACCTCCTTTTATAGCAATCAGTCTGCTCTTACAATCTAATTAGTATGATAATGATTTCACCTGACTAGTACTTATTCACACTTTCACATGTGCTGCTGATATGATTAGTCAGTTAATGTTAGCTGGTCATTTTGTGTCAGGATCAAAAAACAGTGAAATTTGTGAAAAGTTCATTTTTTGGCCAATGAAGCTTTTAGCGATTTTTAAAATGCATCTGATCACTCTACACAATCTAGAAACAATGTGAATGAACACCACAACAGCTTAAGCAGCAAATTTTGCAAAACACAAAATTTATGTCACTGCCAAAACTTTTGGCCATGACTGCATGTCCAAATATTTAAATCCACCATATCAACTATATGAGCAGTAAAGCAAGAATATGAGATCCCTCCACATCAGGTAGAAAATGGCAGAGTGCATGAATGTTTAAATCCCTTCACTTAGTTTGTCAGAATAACAGAATGCACTCGATATCTGTTGTTACTCCATTGGCTATTTGTGTTCGCCAACAAAGCCAACTGTCAAATAGATGCTTGTGTTTCTTAACCATTTAGTTATAGTAAAAATGAAACTATAATTATTTTACAAAAAGGCTTCCAAACATCCATTAGCTAAAATAACTTGCTCAAAATGGCTTTGACCTTTAAACCATTTAAGCGTGAGAGAATGAAAGAAAACAGTGGATTTGACCTTGTATGCACAGATCACCAGTGTGACCTCCACATGGCACTACTCATATTCACTCATTACCAGAGTGAAACTATACAATGTATTTACATATCCCGATGAGACATTAAAAATGAGTTTTGTGGCTTTTAGACTATGCCTGAAGAATTGAGGTCATCTATATGGTAGTGTATTTCAAAGCTGACAATTTAAGAAGATAGACACATTTATTCTATGGCTCTCTAGAATAATCGATTTTAATTGGCCAATTGCGCCATCCAGTGGACTGATATTTTCTAATATTCACAGCGCTTTCATGCATCTTGTATCACTCCGCGAATTCGAAACTACAAATGCAATTGACCATATGCACGGAGCGCTATTTAGAACTTCCGGATAAAGATAAACCAGCTCATAATCTTCCGGTGAAGCTCATTTTATATATGTGCTAGAGACTAAAATCTTATAAAATGTTAAAGCCTTTATTATTTCTCATCAGTAAAATTCACTTTATTAAAGGTGTACTTTTCATTCATGTTTTAGGCTTCTCCTTATTTTAATATCTTAGACATCCATCAATTAGTGATGAAAAAAATTGCCGCGCTGGTGGAAACAACACGAGACCGTGCTGCCGCGACTGTCAAGAGCGGCTCGACGGTGTTTAGTGTCCCGCAACAGCAGCAGCGAGCGTGCTGTCAAGCGCAGCTGAAGAGTTCTGGTTCAAATCAAGCGGCAACCTCCCGCTCTCTCTCGTGAAGCCAACAAGGAAGTGACTTAAACTGTAATTCATCAGCTGGCCGCTAGAGGCTGGCTGCAAAAGGGAGTCAATCCCATAGACTCCCCATGTTAAAATGCCCAACTTTACAGCAGAAAAAAACATGTTTACAGCCTGGTTCAAAAAATGATTTTGGTCTATATAGCTAATTTTGCCCTTCATGACAACTGAGGGGGGTGAATTTTTTTATAACTCATCCATTTAAATTATATTAAGCCTTAAAGTTCTGCATAATTAAGGTTCATTTTTGTGAAGCGCTCCTTTTCAAGACCGAAACGGCAGTATAAAGCACAACGTTTTGTTGATATTGTGAGTACACACAAAAAAAGTAGACACTTTGCAGTTCCGAATCATGTATTACTCTTTATGAGCAAAAATGATGCATAGGCTATTTAAAGTTGTTTCCACTGAAAAAAATGCAAGTGATCTCGCTGGTGACTTCATATCCTTCAAAGCGCGCTTTAGCATCCACTCTCCGCACAAACTATTGGATATGCGTCTAACAGCGCACATTTATCTAGGTTTAACGTTTAAGCATTGTTATTTGAACTGTTTTATATCTATAGATTTTATTTTAGGCAAGTCGTGATGATTTGAGAAGGCTAAACTGATCAAACATGCTATGGTAATATGACCTATAACAGGCTATGATCAGCTCACTGTCTGCCGCTGGCCGCTTGGTCAAATTACTTTAAAAAACAAAAACTTATTTAACGAACAAAAAATGATCCAAACGTTTTCCTTAATTAACTTAATAAAAAACGAAACGAAATATAGCCTAATCACGTTGCCCTTGGGCTCATTGGCTGCAGCTGCCATTTCAACTCCCTGTTTTTTTTTCCATGTCTTACTTTTTGATTTATAATATAATAAATATTACAACACATTTTAGCACTTTATCGCACTGAATATAAAGTGCAAGAAGTCACAAAGTCACTTGTCATTTAAAAAAAAGTATTAAATAAGGCCAGACAGCCAATAATGCTGAATTATTTAAATACCTACATAGTTAAATACAAATTAAATAAGTATATAATTAAATAGTGCATTCAATAT
Source organism: Sinocyclocheilus rhinocerous (assembly GCF_001515625.1). Taxonomy (NCBI): domain Eukaryota; kingdom Metazoa; phylum Chordata; class Actinopteri; order Cypriniformes; family Cyprinidae; genus Sinocyclocheilus; species Sinocyclocheilus rhinocerous. The sequence goes on from NW_015644072.1 coordinate 354,361, forward strand.
TTTGAAATGTTTAAATTTAATAATTTAACTACATCGTTTAAGTTTTATCCAACACAGACTTGTTGCTGCTGTAGTTTTGTTAGTCTGAATTTAGTCTCAATCACTTAATGCACAGCTCTATTTTGATGTCGGCTGGTCAGATGATTCATTCCGTTGCCACTGTCAATCATAGCAATGACTCGCGGCATGATTTAACGGATTCACTCGCGTAAATTTAACATCCGTGTTTGTCATTCCTGAAACGGTATATGTGGACATTTGGTTCTCTTAGACAAACAAAACTTTTCTCCAAATTGTGAATGGATTATGTAGAGAAACCGAGCAAAGGGCGCTCCCTTAAGGTACTGCTCCCTTAAGACACAGTACCGTTAACCGGAAATGACTGAGCTGGCTTATCTAAAACCAGGAAGTAATCGTGCATATGGTCAATTGGCGCCATCTTGTAGTAAAAATGACTTAATTACCATTATCAATACTGCATATTAGCTGTAAGCTCTAAGATTATATTCAGGTAAAATTCTAAAATAATTTAAACACAAATCAATATTTAATGCTGCAGTAGGCTACAAAAGATTTGGTGCTATAGCGGTTGACGAGTAAACTTGTTTTGGTTAATAGGCTACTTGAGTTGGGCTGCGGTTAAACTATTCAACGTGGATGCATAAAACTGAATATTAGAGCCAATAACAACGTCACAACCTAAAAAAAAAATTAAAAAAATCATTTTCTATATATCTTACCTTTTGAGCAATATAGTCCATCTCTGGGTCGGTTTTAAATCCTTTGAGTCTCTGCAGATCAGATCCTATCAATTAAGCTCATTGATTGTGGATAAAACCCGTCAGAATAAACACCTCCCACCATACGGAGCATGCGCTGTAATAGTTGGAACTTCTTCCCTTTGTTTACGATGACGCAACTACGCAAAGACGAATGACGTAAAGTCGACATTACGCGCGAAATCAGACCCGACAACTTTAATTATAAATCTTCCATACTGTAGCTTTAATATCCATGTTTGAGTCATTTTACATGGTACATTTCATGTCCGCGGATAACAATTATATTTTTCTAACAATTACTTTCGTTTGTTTATTTGTTTGGCTTCTCTCTGTTGTCAGGCTTTTGCTTTGTTTTAACGGCGTTGTATATGTTGCATTATGTCCTGTCCTACAATCAATCAATAAATATTTTAGAAAAATATTTACAAAATGAGTTGCTTCAGAAAATATTTTTGTATATATTTTATTATTATTATTAAATATTTTGTCCACAAAAGTTCTGTCAACTGTGACTAAAAAGAACGATAATCTAATGGTTTATTACAACACCATGCTCCATGCACCAACCGTATCATACTGTATGTTATGTTCTTCTGTGGTGGACTTTTTGAGCACATTATTATAAGTCTCCCATTTCTTTTTTTTTTTTATCTTTTTGTTTTTTATTTAACTGATTTTTATAGTTTGCAATATATATAGTCCAAAGGTGAAATTGTCAGCCAAGTAACTCTATATCTATCTATCTAATATATATAATGTGTCTAACATCCAGCAGCTCCGTGTTGTCATTATGGAGGAGTGGAAGAGGATCCCAGCAACAACCTGTGCAGCTCTGGTGAATTCCATGCCCAGGAGGATTAAGGCAGTGCTAGATAATGGTGCTCACACAAAATATTGACACTTTGGACACAGTTTTGACATATTCACTTATGGTGTACTCACTTTTGTTGCCAGTTATTTAGACAACAATGACTGTATGTCGAGTTATTTTTAGAAGACAGTAAATCTGTACTGCTATATAAGCTGCACATTGACTAGTCTAAAGTATATCCAATTTTCATTTCTATAGTATTGTCCCTTGACAACATATAATAAAATGGTTGCTGAAATGTGAGGGGTGTACTCACTTTTG
>NW_015644072.1:357793-378033 GCF_001515625.1 Sinocyclocheilus rhinocerous
TATATATAATAAAGGCTGGTGTCAAGATGTTGGCATGGCCACTTTATGGAAAACAGCTACTCAAAAAGTAAAAACAAATGCAGTTTAGAACAAAATATTGACAGAGGAATAATCAGACACAGTGTAGAGAGTGCAGACAAAGGAAGAGGAGACTTTATCAAACAACAGTCAAAGGCAGTACAGGTTTCCAAGTGGCAGAATAATGTGACTTAGAAGCAGCATCATAATTCATATGTAAAATCAGCAGATGTGAATAGGTGGAATAGTAAAATGGTTTGAATCATTTTAAATGCAAACATGAATACAAGATAGCCTTTCACTGAAAAACAAAAAAAAACGATGCTGGATGAATAATGAATGAAAAACAAAAGAGGGGAAAAAAAGACAAGATGTTTTTTGCGTGTTCCAGGGTTTTATAACTTGTTACAAGGTTAACGGAAAACAGAAATGTCTCTTAACAGACCAAATATATATCCACATTTGACCACCATTATACGTTTCAAAATCGTGGGTAGCAAAAAGACATACTTATCCCAGTGAAATCAACAGTCCAATAGCAGCCTAGCCCTTCTAAATGATCTCTAAACGCTTCCACCAGAGCAAAATTGTATATTTAAACCACAAGACCAGTGCAGTTGACCTGTTCTGGACCAGAAATAGCACCGGCGTGTTCACAGTCTATCTGAGGTCTACACAATCAACCCAAAAAAAGAAAAAAAAGGAGTGTGTCCTCTAGTACATCTGCTGCAACACACTAAATGTAAACATTTACAGACATTTACAGCAATCAACTCGCAGCGAGCAAACATCTGCTTTGTAAATCTTTAGCCCTGCTAGTCCTTTCATATTGATGGGAAACATCAAACTGAATGGAAAAACACATTCATTCTGCAGCGGAACAACAGAATGTAATATTAAAAGGAAAGCAGGTTCAACACAAATATGAACACAAAACAACAATTAAGTGCTATAGTTGGTATAAACACTCTGCAAACAGGACAAAAAATATATTTTTTAGCTTTTAAACTTGCTAAATTTGTAACAAAGGCTTATTTAGTATATTGACCAGCATATCTACATATCACTTGTTTTATTTTTAACAATACTGTAGTTAAAATAAAGAGTATCCTACTATAAAATTACTAGATGTAACCTGTTCTAGTCTGAACAAATATAGGTGAAAAGCAGACTGAAGGATGATCATTTCATCACGTTCTTTACAGTCTTTTTCACGCGGTCAGTTGCTTCACATCCTGCTCTTCAACTGTACAGAAGACTGTATGTGAATGGCAGGATGGAGCAATGCATCATCTGCTTCAGACACATTAAAGCACATGTGGTCAGAAACAGACAATGTACCGTACGTTGTTTTCTATTTTCACATTTTAAGCATATGCTACAATTGAGTACCTATCGCTGGCAGTGTATTGAGGATATTCAGCAGCAGAGTGGGAAAAGCCCTTCTTTAACTACATTGTGTGAGAGTCACATGTTTCTCTATGTTGTCTGGCAGTAATGTGCCTCATGAGTGACGTCTGACCCACACTAGCTGACAAACTGCCTTTACAATTTAAGATGAAGCAGGTTTTGCTTCTTCAAAAAAACCTGTACACAAGGGCAAATCTCACAAAAAATATCTAGGTCACATTTCATCACAAAATCTAAAGAAAAACAATTAAATGATTGCAATAAAATTTATAAATCATATTAAATATATTATTAAATTATATTACAATAATTTGTCATTTTATTATGATATAAAGACATCATTTGTAATTATATTACAATATAATTAATTATATTAAAATAATTTGTAATGATCCACACTAGCGGACAAACTGCCCTCTGTAACTTAAGATGTAGCAGGTTTTGCTTCTTTAAAAACTCTAAAACAGCAAATCTCATAACAATTTTTGTCACATTTCACCCCAAAATCTAATTTATGAAAAATATTGTAATATATTTGAATATATTATAGAATTGAATATATATTATCATATAAAATACTATAATATAACTGCATGTTAATAAGAAACAAATCCATTATTAAGGCATTTTATAATTAACTTTAAACCGTCTCTTCTGGCCAAAATATGATTTCATAATCTATAATAATGCTTCCTCCAGTGAAACAGTCCATCCCGTTGTCCACCCACTTCAAAATCCACAGACATATTTGTGTCTCAACGAACTGTTTTCACTTGTAAGCAGTGCTTGATCTGTGCACATTTCTCTCCTGATTCAGACAAAATGACTTTTCCACTGGAGATGAAGTTAAAAATGCCTTAATGAAGGATTTGTTTCTTACAAACATGCAGCTTTTTACTTCACGAGACATTCATTGATGGACTAATCGTGTGGACTACTTGTGGATTATTGTGATGTTTTTATCAGCTGTTATGGACTCTCATTCTGACGGCACCCATTCACTGCAGAGAATTCGTATCCGTTCAGATAAAGAGACAAACTCATCTACATGAGGGTGCCTGAGGGTGATAAATGTTCAGCAAATTTTCATGTTTGGTTGAACTATTTCTTTATTGATCCTATTTTAGTGTGAAATACAGCCCTGACAGATTCTGTGAGATTCTCCCCAACAGGCCAGTTCTGTAGCTCCACAATCACATTTAAAATATGTTGTCCAACTTTCTTTCTCTCTCTTTTTTTTTCTAACAAAATTCTTGTTAAATAAGAGAAACAGAGCACAGAATCATTAGTCTTTTACTAATCTACGACACCCTGACAGATTCTGTGAGATTCTCCCCAACAGGCCAGTCCTGTAGCTCCACAATCACATTTAAAATATGTTGTCCAACTTTCTTTCTTTCTCTCTTTTTTTTTCCCAACAAAATTCTTGTTAAATAAGAGAAACAGAGCACAGAATCATTAGTCTTTTACTAATCTACGACAAAACGTCCTCAATAAACAAATATTTAGGTGAAAAACACTATATAGTATTACTGTAGTAACAATACAGAACCCATTTTATGATAATAATTCATGTCAATAAGACATTTTGCTATAAAACTTTCCATCCTAAACTATACAATAATAACTTGATTTACAGGACACATTCATAAAAATATACTGTGTGAAAAGGTACTATTGCATTGAAACGGGAGAATAATTTACAGTAAGTATTTGTACAATGGTTCCTTTTGTTTGCAAGTTGAGGTCAACCTCGCCGCAATGATAAGTAAAAGCTGAAACATTTCACCCAAAAATAAAAACGCTGTCATTGTTTATGCATCCAAACCTATATTCTGTTTTTTTGTTTTTTTTTTAGAATCCTCAAAAATATGTACTTTTTTCAGCTTTGAAACAACAAGAGAGTCACAACAGAATTTTCATTTATAGGTGAACTTTTCCTTTAAATAAAGAGACCATAAACCAATTTGATCTAATATGAATAATAAATGAGGTCCACTTAAAGCCGCAGTGTGAAACTTCTGATTCTGAAATGTTTATAAGACTGAACATGAACGATCAGCTCTCTTTTAATATTGTACTGATCTACAGCACTATATGAGGAAACTAAATGCCGCTTACACATCACATGACTCAAGTAAAGTCATTCTGAAATCTAAAGAGAGAACGTGAGGGATAATTTGAACAATGCAGCCGAAACTGAGCAGAACCGTGATGGAAGATGAGATGGGACAACTAGCATCTGTGTTTGGTTTCTGTTAACTCTGTGTGAAATTTACCCTGTTTCCACTCAGCAGGAAATTGAGTAATTAAGTCTCGCATTTAGAATGGACAACCAGTTTACTAAAACACTAAGAGCCTCTCTTTTTCATCAATATGATGACATTAATAATGCAATAAATAAAACCAGCTGAACACAAGACTACAGTACACCTGAAGGATTTTGGAATAAAAACACCTGCATAGTATTTGAGCGGATCAAAGGGCTGCAGTGAGGCATTGTGGGATAGAAATCAGCAGCAGGCTCACCACTATGTGTCACCTGTGGATGGACACACACCTGCCTCCAGATTACCTGAAAGAAAAAAAAAAAAAAAGAATAAATAGACAAAACCGACAAATTAGCAAAGCACAGATAAAAACAAATCCAAAAATAGATGAACACAAAAACGGGTTGTGGAAAACAGGGAAAAAACAATACTAACTGCAAATAATAACAAAAATAACTATATAGACATATATACCGTATTGACCCGAATATAAGACGATGTTTTTTTCTTGGAAATACATCTGAAAAAACGCGGTCGTCTTATATTCAGGGTCTAGACTTTGACATGTCAATAATACACCCACAACACTAGGTGGCGCCAAATACGCATAAAACGAGTGTGCCATGAAATACGTAATGTAATGAGTGTTGTAAGTTGGGACAGCCAAATAAATATCACTTATAATAATGCATAACTTTTAAAAGGGAGAAATTAAAATTCTAGTTTAAAACGCATGTGCCTCGTTCTTGAATGTATTCTTTGAATTCATGATGGTTCGTGTGGTTTTGAAAAACTTTTTTTTACCAATTTTATTATTATTATTGTTGTTATTTTTAATCTTTATCAATAACTATTACTAATAAAATACTGAGAGACAATAATAGAAGATTGTCAAACTACTAGACATTTAATTATTTTAATGAGGCTTTATCAGAAGATATCAATATTTCCTGGATGTTTTTGACTTAATGCCCCCCAAAACAGCTAAATTAAATTCAGAAATTAAAATATGCATTATTAAAGAGATGTATTCAAGTCATGGTATGAATTGTATTTTTAATGTATGGTTGAAAAAATTAACAAATGTGGACAATTAATATTATAAATATAAATTTTTCAATAAATATTGAATTTCAAAAAAAAAGAAAAAACAAAAAAAAAGTCACAAACACAAAAAGTCACATCAACAGGTTGGCCACCCCAATCACAACTGCTGCTTCTGTCTCTTTTTTCTTGATAAGAATTGTGGGTCCCACTTTATATTAAGTGGCCTTAACAACTATGTACTTACATTTAAATTAATCATTGGTACAATGCACTTATTGTGTACATACATGTTTTTACATTGTACTTATATTTTAAAAATTGCATGCATGTAATTACATCTGTAATTAATTTCTGTAATTACATTTATAATTACACTGTTGACCCATCCCTTACACCTTAACCCACCCTTAAACCTACCCATACCACCAAACCGGTCACTAACCTTACCCCTATCCCACCCCAATAGCAGCAAAAGTGTTTTGCAATACAATATAAACACAATAAGTACATTGTACTTATTTTTTGATGTAAGTACATAGTAGTTAAGGCCACTTAATATAAAGTGGGACCGAATTGTGTTTATTTAGATGCATAATGTCTTTACGAGCACATAAAACGGGACTTTTCAGACGTACACTTCAACTTCGCCTCAGCACCAGGCACGAGTCAAGCAAGCAGGGAAAAGGTACAGGTGACGAGGAGTTTCGGAGATGTTAGGCCATATGTCAGAAAAATGAATTTTCCTGTCCTGTCAGCCGTTACACTGTGCCCATAGTGCACGCACAAATGCTGTATATATAATGCATATAACAAGTGCTGTATATAATTTCATATTAAAGCACAAATGAAACTACGAGCATGCAATGTCGCAGTTTTGTCATCAGTTAAGTCATGAAGTTACCAAAAAGGCGATTAAAACTGCCTTAAAACTGTCCCGGAGCAGCCCAGCACTGTCTCCCTCATCTAACACACCCGATTCAAGAGCTGACTTTAAGAGCTGAAGTGGGTCAGAAAAGGTAAAGAGTTGTGAGAAAATAGTAGGGCTGCACGATTAATCAAATGCGATTGTCATGCGCATTTTGTTAAAAAAGCCGGTTCTGTAATCAGCAGGAAAAATACCACATTTAATAACATATTGTTACTCAGATAAACCGTATATTGCCGTAGTCGTGTGTTTATTAGTCACGTTGAATCAATGAAAGCAGTTGAATCTTCTGTTTATTCAGCTGCAGCGATAGGCATTTTCTGGGTTTCTTCTGCGAGGCGTATTTGGAGTTTCAGCGCGAGAGCGCCCTCTGGCCTTCGGATGGAGATTTACTGCTGATCACAGAACCGTGCGTCACTGAAAGATACGCATGACAATCGCAGCTTCTGTCGAATCGCAATCTCTTTTCCATTTCGATTTATCGTGCAGCCCTAGAAAATAGGATGCGTGTCATGTTCAGCAGCGGCAGCTCTTAAATTAATAGCAGCCAAAAAACCTAATAACCCAGCTGCTGTGATGCGTGTTAAATCAAAGAACAAAAGAAAAAGGGGAAATCAATAACTTTTGTAGCTTTAAGGATTTATCTATTTAGAATTTAGTGTTTGATAACTTTATTCAATTTCTGTATATTTCTTACTTTCTGGACGGCACAGGTAGCCAAATATGACATTTATTATAATGGGTCTACTAAATGTTAAAATTGATAGCTCTCAATTATACTGTAATGTTGAATGGCTATAGTCAATGGTTAAATATTAGGGGGGGGAAAACTATTTCATAGAGACCTCAGTAGTATTGGTATCAGTGATACTTGCCTTCAGTCATAAAAAAGAAGCCATTAAACAAATTTGAAAAATATACTGTCTTTATGTTGTTTCTACATTCATTTGAAAATTTAATGTGAAGTTATTGCAATATAAAAGTATATTTAAAAACTTTAATGTTAGGTGGGGAAAAAATTTTGTTTTTTTTGTTGGGTGGAGTCCTGAACCTGAAACAAATCAGTTAAAAACGCCTGCTATAAAAACAGTTGTTGATAATATCATGTCAACAAAAAATATTTTTGATCTGCACCTTACAAGTGTAGATAACCATCTTTGATGGTAGCTTCCTTTCATACTTGGTATGAAAGACTACCTGGAGCAGGCGTAGCCGATGTGGGGGGTGTGCGGGACTCGTCGTCATCACTGAAGCGGATGGCCGGACGGCCGTCAGACTCCTGCCCGCTGATGCTCCGCAGCGCCAGGATACGATGGTGCAGGGCTGCAAAGAGCTGCGCAGCGTCCTTAGAGCTGGACTGAGAGATGAGATGAGACCGCATGAGACCAACAACACAACACTGACTGTTCACAGCCTCTGAATACTCAAATCAGCTGTGATGATATAATCATTCAGTGCGTTCTTACAGATATGAGGAAGACTTTGACGTCCTGCTCCTCTGTGTCCATGGCTGTTATTCTGAGACTCTTCTCACTGGCTTTATCCACTTGCATCTGAGGCCAAAGCTTAGTGTTGAGGATCACTCGAAGGCTTCCCTGAGTCCGCATGACTGCAAGCCACAAACACACACCGTGATCAGCTCTCAGTACCACTACAGATTTTTCTTACTAAATCAATTACACCATGTGCTCCTTTGCAAATGTGACTGAAAAAGGTGTGTTATGCAATTTTTTGCTAAATAAAAGTTGAAAACAGTCCAGTATATAGGACAAACTAATGAACTGACCAATATTTGTCCATTTTGAGACTACCGGCATCAGCCACTAACTTCAGCACCCAAGGCTGATTAAACAGAAGTATTAGCACCCCCCTGTGTCAGTTACAAAATCTGCAGACTGCATTGACTGTAATGAAAATGCACTGTTTTTAATGAATTTTGCATTAATTTTGAGTAAAACAAGCATCCAGTACACTTCAGATGTTGTGCATCTCATTAGCTCACTTTAAATAGTTTTGAAGTAATAGTTCCTCCATTAACAAAAACTTAAAAAATAATATTTTTATTCAGCAAGGATTACTGAACTGATCAATGTTACAAATGATTTCTATTTCAAATAATCCACAAAAATATTAAGCAGAACAACTGTTTTCAAAACTGACAATAATAAGAAATGTTTCTTGAGCGTTAAATCAGCATATCAGAATGAATTCTGAAGGATCACGTGACACTGAAGACTGGAGTAATGATGCTGAAAATTCAGCTTTGCATCACAGGAAGAAATTACATTTTAAAATATATTAAAATAGAAAACAGTTATATTAAACTTTAATAATATTCCACAATATTACTGTTTTTATTTATTTATTTTATTTTATTTATTTATGATCAAATAAATGCTGCCTTGGTGAACATAAGAGACTTTTCTCAGTAACATTAAAAAAATCTGTATGACCCCAAACTATTGTATGGCAGTGTATATCATATGGCTTCGGAAGACTTGAAATATAGAAGTTATATTAATATTAAAGAGTGAAGGTTATACGACCAATGCCTTTTACAACATCAGTAGTGCATTACCCAGTCTGGACTGTAAGGTGCCGTCATCAGCGGATGCGATGTCATTGAGTCTGAGCACTCCACATCCTCTCTCCACCCACGACTGAGACAGCATCTCAAACACAAACAACTTACACTGCATCTGAAAACACACGGGACAGAGCAGCATCATCTTCTCATGTGTTTTGATGAAGCTCGTCTGTATGGATCAGATGTGTGAGCTCTCACCTGCAGCACGTTGCTCTCAGACTCCTCTCCTGTCCTGACCTCCACCCGCTCTAATAAACACTTCTGGGGTTTGTGTGCTTCGTGTCGTGCCGCCGACTCCTCCAGAGACTCTTTCATGGTGTCACCTACAGCACATTAAAGAATTTGTTTTAAAACCACAACATAAACTTCAACGATTTAGTGCAGTGGCACAAGACAATACTGTTACACCAATGGTAGAAAATGTAATTTACACGTCCATTCAAAAGTTTAGGGTAAGACATTTTTTTGAAAGATATTAATGCTTTTATTGAGCAAGGATTCATTCAATTAAAAAAAGTAACAGTAAAGACATTTAAAATGTCACAAAATATTTGTTTAAAATAAACGCTGTTCTTCTGAACTTTCTATTGATCAAAGAATCCTGAAAAAAATGTGTTCCACCAAAATATAAAGCATATTAGGATGATTTCTGAAGGATCATGTGACACTGAAGACTGGAGTAATGATGCTGAACATTCAGCTTCGCATCACAGGAATGAATAAAATTTTTAAATATATTTAAATAGAAAACAGCTCTTGTAATAATATTTCACAATCATACTTTATTTTTATTTTTTTTATGTGTTCTTGATCAAATAAATGCAACCTTGGTGAATGTGGGACATTATACAATCCAACCCCAAATTTTGAATGGCAGAATGTTCTGAATGGAACTTTAATTATAAATCTTCTTGACATTAGATACTTGATGTGATTGTTTTATTTATTTATACAGACAATTGTGGACTCTTATGGCAGACTACAAGTCACTTTGGATAATAAATGTATGTGCAATGTAAAGTTTAGTGACAAATACAATTCAAACATGTATCAATTATCAATAAGACCAATAATAAACATTTCCTCTGTCAAATAGCTGTAGCTATTCAAACTGTTAATTTGTCTTTATTATCTTATTAATAGTCTAGCGTGTGAGTCTCTCTCTCTCTCTCTCTATATATTTATAGTGGCTGGGATAAGCATGCTGTACTTGAGCTATTTTATTAACAACATGCCACATTTGTTTTGCTTTTAATACTCTGTCAGGTAAAAAAAAAAAATCTCAAGACCCACGTTTGGCCATGTATACCCGAAACCAATCTATCAATAACTATTAGCCCTCTTATAAACGACTAGTCACAGTCCAATTTTGAAAATATGCAGTTTTGCACAACCCTAGCATGTGAAGAAATAATTATTTACAAATGAAAAGTATTTAGGTAACATGAAATATACGTTGTATGCGGTTATCACATTTTAAAAATGTGACTGTGCCTCTGACTCTTGCTATTGTTGTAAATATGGTGATGGGAGAGCTTGACAACCATCAAATAAAAGGAAAGGACACTCTGGGGTTTTTTTTCACGATATGATAAGAGTTCCATGTGATAAAACGTCTCGTAAAGTTTTATCATAACCATCCACAACCACAACAAGAACATTTGTTGCAATGCAAAGTAACCCTGCCCAAAGCAAAATCTGCTTGGTCTCAATGTATATTATTAACATAATGACTTGCTGTCATTTCACACAGTATTTTGCTTTCAGTGTAAATAGAAAAACTATTTGACACTGCAAAGTTCTGCACGTAGTAAGGATGTAGCATTAGTTCAAAACATATTTGTCATCTCTGATTTGTGATTGGAACTAGAACACATACTCTTCTCCACAGTTTGATCTTGTGAGGAGGAAATCTGGCTGAACAGGCCCATCTCAGGCTGAGGCTCTCTGCTGCCCCCTGGAGGTTCAGTGCTGAATTTCGGCAGCGCCTGGAAGCATGCAATACATAAACAAGTCAGGAACTGTCATCTATGATAACTTTACCAAGCCAAATCATGACAAACATATAAAGGTTTAGAAAAGAATTTTTTGCCTTACCAAGACACGATCCAACATGTTCTGCCCAAAGACAAACTTCACGCTGTTGGCATTGCTGCTATCAGGTTTTTGTGCACTACAAAACACAATATTGATGGCAAGAAAAGTTACAAGTTTCTGCCTGAGGAGATCTATAAAAAATGACTTTAAAAACGAACATAAACATTTCAATTGCAGTACCTGGAAGTGATGCACTGCAAAAAGTAATTTGTTTCCTCTGAATTTTCAGCCAGAAGACAATCGCCACTCTCGGATAAGACACAGCTGTTGGCCACCTGCAGCAAATACAGTTATATTTTCAACAAAACAAAACCCCAACACAGAAAACACTGAAGAAGAATTCTGAATCTTATCATTTGAACTGTTTGAACTGATTCATGAAATGAATTGAAAACATTTTCTTACTAAAGTTTAAATAAGAGATGCTATGAAAACATTTGTCTAAATGCTTCCATACTCACAAGTCAAGGAGAAATTAGGCAACTAAATAAGTAAAAAGTGCATCAAATCATTCCTTCATTTTTAAATTGCCAGCAAAAAACTGTACTAAAAATTCAACGTATAATCCAGCCCTAATAGGAATGAGACAAGCACACAAGAGAACATCGAATGCATATGAATCAAACCTTTGCTCTGTCCCTCATATTCTGTCCAAACACAAAACTGCCCTCAATTGGGGCACCTTCAGTTTTGTCTTCTGTTTTGTGCTCAAAAGTGCTGTTGTTCTTTACCTTAAAAGAAATAACAAAAAGGTCATTTAAGTTTAAAAGTGTGTCCAGACTGCTCCTATCCTGTTCACTTTGCTATATTTACGCGTCAGAGCTTCAACTAGAAATACTGGGTCAGCCAAACACAACAAAGACATTCAGAACAAGTTGTCAAAGTCATTTCTGGAAGCCACAGCCATGTAAAATATAACTAGACTTGTCTGGCCTTTGGACCATAGCCCATGCTGCGTTCAAACATGCTTACATTGTCAAATATAATAAACACGGAGTTCAAACTTTACAGTGTCCCTGAAATGTATGAAGACACTTAAGCCACACTTCACGATATATTAATTTCTTTGTGCTATATAAGAAAATAAACAAAGTGGCATCTGATGAAAAAGTATAGCACAAATGTTCCACAAAAAAGAAGTTTGGTACGTTTGAAATGATAAAAAGATATACTGTTTGAAATGAATGAAAAAGTATTTGGACACGGGTTGTCAAATCATTATACTGGCATTAATCTATTTCCTCCCAAAGTGCACTTAATAGATTTGAATAGACTTAGAACAGTGATGAATAGATTTAGAACAGTGCTGTCTTACCGATGTCACGTCATTATCCTGTGTGCCAGCAGCAGGCGTCTCTGAGTTACCTTCACATTCTGCTCCTCCATCTGAGAGGTTTTTTGCTCCGTTTGAACTGCTTTTGCTTGTGTCTGGTGAAACAACAGGCTGCAGCTGTTAGTTGTAGTTCTGCTTCAGCTGATTTATCGGAGTTGGTATTCATCAAGTACTCACTAGGGGTGTAATGGTACACATATTTGTACAGAATATTTTCAGTACAGGTCTTTCGGTTCGGTACGCTTGTGTATGGAACCAATACAGCCTAGTTTTAGCCATTGTATGTGCAGAACTTAATTTGAAACTAGTTTTATATATCTTAATTTTAATGAGTCAATATCAATTCTTAAATCACTTTTAGTCTATACTCTTTCAGCTGATGCGTAAATAAAACTTCACTGGACATAATAGCCATGAGCTTTGTGTTCAGTTATTTTCGATAAGAAACAAAGTCTCATCTTTCAAATTCTGTCCATTTTATCACGAAATTCAAACAATAAATGCCATTTTGATGCTCTTTGATGTGGCGTGACAGATCGTTGTATAGGCAAACGGCAGCAGAGCACAACTGAACGCAATCATCCCTCCTCTTTACTACTAGTTTTGTACTAGTACAAAATAAACATGAATGAACATCTCATGTCTCAAGTAATCGCTGAATCAGTGTTCCAACCACGGAAAGACATCAGTAAAACAGCGTGTAAACATTTAACATAGCATTACATACAAGTCATTCAGTGCCCACAGCTGGTTAGTTCACTAGAGAAGGGAACTCTAGAGAAGGACACTGCACTAAAATATGCACTATATTAGCCTATATATTTATTATATTTTACTTAACCTGTTAGTGATGTCTTAATTATTTAATGTATGTTTAAATAAGTCTGTCATGAAAACAAGTTATGACAGCCATTTTGTAAATGATTATATTTTAACATCAAATTGGAGTAGAAACCTAATTTTATAATTAGATTTAGAAGTAAATGTAAAAACTGGAATTTTTTTTTTTTTTGAGTGTTGACTATTGTATCTAAAAATAAATATCAAGTGAATTTAATAGTTTTGGCTCTGTTGTTAATTGTAACCTTTAATATTAGAGTAATGTGCAAGTAATAGGGCTCTCTATACAGTTTACAGCATTAGCGGAGATAGATTTTTTTTATCCTAATAAATATCTTTATTTAAAGGGGTCATATGATGCTTTTTTAAAGATCATTATTTTGTGTATTTGGTGTAACAGAATATGTTGACATGCTTTAATGTTCAAAAAACACATTATTTTTCAAATACTGTACATTATTGTAGGTCCTCTATGCCCCGCCTCTCTCAAACACGTCGTTTTCTACAAAGTCCCCCACAATGTGTTCAGTAAACCATGTTTAATAAAAAAGAAAAAAATAATGTTTACATTTTTCCCTCCTGCTGTACCGAAAAATGTACCGAACTGGCAAGGCAAGGCAATTTATTTCTAAAGCACGATTAAAAACAACAATAAGTTGACCAATGTGCTGTACACATTGTAAACTGTAATTTCAAAACCAAGGTTTGGGGCGAACAGTCATTTTTGTGTACCCTTGTACTCACTGTTCTGAGGGGGGGATCGGGCCGGAGGGGGCTGCAGCACTGGAGGTCTCAGGATGCTGCGCTGGGCTTCTTTGGGTTTTGGGCTGGGGACACCTGAAACGAATCAATCAAATAATGATCGCTCTTAACCGACTAGGCCTGGTGACAGAAACACATCGCTCAGGACTTTGTCAGGCCCTCTGAGGGTCTCTGGCACAGAAAGTTCAAATGGTGACTGTCTACTGTCTATCATATAAATAAAGAAACTTATGAAAGCGCCACAACTGGACATTAATCAACAGACTGTTCAAAACAGCAGATGTTTGAACACTGACTCACCAGCGCTCGGCGCCTGGCCATGGATAAGAGTCGGGGGCTTCAGGCGAAACCCCACAGTCTTCTCTTCTGACGAAGAAAAAACAATGGAGAAAACAACATCAGTTAACATGAAACCAAAATGTACTTTCTTATTGCACAATCTTGGTCTTGTGCAAAAGTTTGTCTCGCAAACTTTCAAAATGTAATAACTTGCTCCATCTCAGAAACAATTTTCATTTTCAATTCTGTCAAATACAGACCACTTTTCTCAATCTGACTAATTCCCAATGGATAAAATCCAGTCTTGATTTTTTTCTTACTTAATATCCTGTTTCACTCATAAATGACACATTATGAAAGTAAAACAGGTTACGAAGATCATTTCATATTGATTTACATAATATGTGATTTGGTACAAATTTGAAGCACATTGAGTCTCACCAGGTTCTGAGTCGGAGTTTCCGGTTGGTGACTGGCAGAAACTGGATGGCATGAAAACATTATTCTTAGAAACTGTAAAACGGAAAAGAAAGTGTGTCAAGAAACCGGGCTAAACAGAAGAAGACCGTAATGTGCTATGAAGACCTGCAATTATTGTCCAGGTGGATTACCGGAATGAGAAGGTGGGAATTGCGTAAATGGTGATCTTCTTCCTCTTTTGGCAGCAGGACTGTAACTGCCGTCTTCTTTATCAGAGTCTAGGCAGAAACAGAAGGGAAACCAAGTCCAGAAAAAAATGAAAATTAAATATAAAATACATTTAAATTTTAAAGACACATGCATACATGAATTCTTCACACAGGACTCTTGGTATGCATTTCCAAGACATTTTTCACAAAAAAGTAATAGGAAAAAATAGGACAAAAAGAAAACAAAGCCTGTTTATAAGATTTTTAGTCTCTGTAATAACATTTTTATGACATTTAAGCACTCTGCCTCTTTAAACATTAGTTAAATTATAGTTATATAGCCTTTTCCAAACATTTCTTTGTGAAATGAATCCTTTCAATAATATTGTCTGTTGACGGCAAAAAGACTGAAGCTCACCCTCTCCATCCTCTGTGCTGGATCCCTCTGCTGACCTCTGAGGACAGAAAAGTGTTTTAAGGCCAGAATGGGACAGGTGTGATCTGAGTCAACCAGTAAGAACGAAAGTGCTGGTCTTACCTTTTGTGCTTTATCTTTCTGAAACACAAACACTGGAGGAGCAACAGCAGGTGTCTCTGCAAGATGAAAAACAAGATATTGATTTGGTGTCATTACGTAGAAAATAATTTAATTGCTTTCTGTTCTACAACATGCTATAACAGCACCTCAGGTACGCTTGGCAGAGAGAAAATGAATCCAAAACAGCAGATAAAGTGTGAGAAATGTTCATTATAAATGCATTTGATTATATTCATTTATATACAGTATATTATTATTTAAAAATAGAATTCACTCAAACTGAAAAGTATCAATAAAAATAGTTTATAATAATTAAAAATTGACTATTGTGCCCAAAAGTGTGATTTGTATAATTATTATGGCTGTCATCCGATGTCCCCTTTAAAGAGCAGGTCATATGGTATTTTAAAGTGTCCTAATATTGTGCTGAAGTCCCCTACAATAGGTTTAAATGCATTTTAATTTCTAAGAATATACATTTAATATTAGAATAATTTTTTAATGATTTCCGAAAGCAGTTCTGAGCTTAAGGTCTGTAAAGTGTTTGTGGGCAGGTCAGAGTGTCCGTATTTCGCGGGCAAAATAAAAGTTTTTGTTTACATAATATATGCGTGTGTACTGTGTATATTTATTATGTATATACACACACATGCATATATTTAAGAAAAATGTTTTGTTTATATATAAAATATTTTTATTTATATATAAATTATATATATATATATATATATGAGTATAAATAAATATATATACACATGTAAATATTTTTAAAATATATACATGTATGTTTGTGCATTTATATATACATAATAAATATACACAGTACACATACAGTATATTATATAAACAAAAACTTTTATTTTGGATGCGATTAATCGTTTGACAGCACTAGAAGATCGTGTGAAGTAGATTGTGTAAAACAGGTTTTTCAGCGAAGTTTTGATGACGTTGATCATTTAGAGGACTTAAAAATATAGAAACACTCCTGGGTTAATTTCCTTGTGTCTATTTTTATGTTACCATGAGGAAAGCTGGGCTTAGAGATGTGTGGCTGTCTACAATCTTACGTCTACTAGTTAAAGGCTCTGATGTTTCACACTGACCTATTTAAACGCTCAGCCCATTAGCACTGACTGAATGATTCTGAGAGCCCAAAACAGACTGTTCAAAAATCTGCTGATGACTGTCCCAATAATATCACTAAAGAAGTGCAGATGAGATCATCTCTTCATCCGTTTGTCAACACAACTCACCGTTCTCATCTGCCATGCTGCCGTCTGATCCTCCTCAGGATGAAGTCAAGCTCTTCTGTTTCCAAGCATCAGAGAGAAAACACTAAATAAAATATGGGGGCAAAAGCATGAGAATTTTGTTAAATAAAAAAGACATGACAAGAAGTAGCCCCAGTTACCAATTCACAAACGCAAAAAATTCACCCAAAACTGAAAATTCTTATTTACTCAACAACCTCATGTTTATAAACTTGTATGATTCAGTTTTCAAGTTCAACTCACTGATTTAATACTCCAGTCGCAGCAGTGTACAGCTCACTGGAGGGAACGATTTTCAGGGTCATATCATGTCAAATCAATCAAAATTTCAGAAACTTCCCCGGTTCAAATTTCTGATTTTGTTAATCTTTTATTCTGAAGAAAGATAAACATGTATTAGTGATGAAAGCCAAAATATTAAATGTCATGGATGTATTTTTACTGAGTAATCCACTATTTTGTAGAGGGGGGTCAAAATGACTATTTTCATCTGAGATTCGGAGCCAAATTAAACGAGGGTAAAAGTGACTTTAAATAAAGAAATGGCAGCATCATTGTTATTTTTACACAGAGATTGGTAGGTCTATTAGTAATATCTGTTGACTTTAGCCGTCTTAGTTGCATTATACGCCAGTGGTGACTATTCAAAAATGGAAAAAAGCACTTTTCAATTTTTTTCTCCAAAGTTTGCAGGCCTGTAACTCAAGAAATATTACAGATATCTTAATTTTGGGTTTTAACAAACTTTCCTTTTGGCACCTTTATTTTTAAGGCTCTGTATGGTTCATTTCCAGAGATATAGGGCTCTCAATATGGTCCCAGGAGTAAACTGTTAAATTGTACACCTTTTCAGTGGTCAAAAACCAAATGTTGGTCACTTTGCATACAGATGATACTTTTATCTTTTAAGGAAGAATGTCTGAAGAACAAATAATGTTGAAACTTGAAATGTATCTTGTTTCACTCAATCAAAACACTTGCATAGCTCATATCTGTCTCAGTGCCATATATATTACTTTTCCAAAGTTTGCGTGCCTGTAACTTAAGAAGTATTAAAGATATCGTAATATGATTTTACATTCTGGTTCTTAACAAACTTTTTTTTTTTTTTGGAATCATGATTTTCAAGGCCCTATATAGTTCAGTCCCAGAGGTGCCTGTAACTTAAGAAGTATTAAAGATATCGCAATATGATTTTACATTCTGGTTCTTAACAAACTTTTTTTTTTTTTGGAATCATGATTTTCAAGGCCCTATATAGTTCAGTCCCAGAGATATGGGGATCCCAATGCGGCTTCATGTCCAAATTATTGAAAATTACCCATTCCAGTGGTCGAAAACCAAATGATGGTCGTTTTGTATACAGCTGATACTTATTGTATTTAAAGAGAAATATTTGAAGAATAAATAATGCTGAAACTAGAGTTGTAACTTGTTTCCCTCTTTCAAAACAACTGCATAGAACATGCATGTCTGAGTGTTAAAAATGCACCGAAATGGTCAAGTTGAGGGACATTAACTTGCTCAGATGAGAAAACTTCAGAAAAAAAATGCATTTTTTGGCACTCCAAGCGGTATGTTCTATGCAATTGTTTTGATAGAGGGGAAACAATATACATTTCTAGTTGTAACAGTATTTGTTCTTCAGACATTCCTGTTTAAAAGATAAAATTATCAGCTGAATGCAAAGTGACCCACATTTGGTTTTTGACCACTGAATATGTGTACAATTTAACAGTTTACTCCTGGAACCATATTGAGATTCCAATATCGCTGGAATAATATAATGATGCTGCAGTCTTTCTGAAGTCATTTTTACCCTCCTGTAATTTGGCTCCGAATCTCAGGTGAAAATTGTCATTTTGACGCCTCTCTACAAAACAGTGGATTACTCCGTAAAAATACAACCATATTTGTCATATTTTGGTTTCATTGATATACATTTATCTTTCTCCAGAAAAAAAATATAAACAAAATAAAAAAAATTGAGCCGGGGACCTTTGGTTGAGTTGACACGGAATGACCCTTCAGTGAATAATGACTTTAAATTGTTCGTTTCTCATTCATAGTTGGGCGGGCTACATTTATGGTAATTGAGTCATTTTTGTGTTCCCGAGAATAGAAACAGTCCATTGAGTATGCATATTCACAAATGACTTAAAACCATTAGGTGTCGTTTTCAACAAATGTAAATGACGAACACATTTCTGTAAGAGGATATAAATAAACACAAGTGTATGTAAACATTAGTTCCGTCTCTGACTGAGGCCGCGGCGTTTAAATGCTACGATAATATTGCAGAATTAAATCAACTGCACTAATCAAACACTCGGTCTGTCAACTCCAAACAGCCTCACAAATCATAACATGATTCACTGTAGTTAATAAAAAGGCACAGAAAGAGATAAACTGGTATTTCATGCACAAAAATCTCTTACCCTCATCTGTCAGCTCCGCCATCGTACTTCCGCTGTCTAACCATAATCCTCTGCGCTCTGCTGTGACGCCCGGTGTTGCCAAGTCCGCGGTTTCCCCGCGGAATAGGGCTACTTTAACACTGTTGCCGCGGTTTGAAGCGACTCCAATAACATTATATTTATCCCCTGGAATGCGAATGAATTTTAGCAGGGGAACCCCGCCAAAAAACGTGTATTTCCCCACTGGAACGCGATTTTTAACTGGGGACCCCTCGAAACGCGACTGGCCTAAAACCTGGCAACCCTGGTGATTTATATAATTATAACGCTATTTTATTTTCATTTTAAACAACATGAGAATAAATACGTTAGTTTTCTGGTCAGAACGCAGTACTAAGGATTCGTCTCGTGTAGTTTATCTCACGGCCACCAGAATGCAGTGTGTAAAACGTGAAATATGGACAAAAAAAGCACAAACAAACATGCTTATTTGAAGTGTTGCATTCATTTCATTACAGTACAGCTTCAGTAATTCACCTGAGACAGCAACAATTTACTGAAATCTGAAAAATTATTATAAATATGTAGACTAAATCATATGAAACTAGTGCTTATTTGAGTTCAAAATGCATGTTTTGGAGTAAGACACATTTGTAATTCCCTTTAATACATGGTCCAGACTTTATATAGTGATAAAAAAGATAGAAAAGTCCATATGAAATCTTTATATTGCTGCGGTTATGTTTTAACACTGGTGTGTTGGTCATTCTGATCATCTAAATCATGATACATTGGCTCTCTGTTCCTATACAGACAATAATGCTGCACGATGAACACGACATCAAAGAATATGGACAATACGCCCAGTCCAAACTTTGTGGGGTCTCCAAATATAAACTTCCATTTATCTGTCAAGGAAACACAAAAATGAAAACAAATATTTGTGCGCATTCTAACATCTTTAAAGTGCTGCCGTATAGGAAACGAAGGGTTCTCACCGTTGTTGTAGGCCTGAAGGAACATTTGAAGTAAACTGAAACTGCCCCCTGTGAAGTCCAGCAGCACATTCCCGATGCTCCATCCCGCTGTGCTCTGCCTGCGGTAGTTCATATAAGCCTACAAAATAATCCAGAACTAATGAACAATGTAAAATATGCTGCACAATATATTTAAACCTGTTTTCAAAAAAAAAAAAAGATACAAAAAATAACATCTTTTTGGGAAGTGGAACCAAACGTAGTGAAAATGTCAAGAATATGTCAACAGACGGCGATCAAGTTGTAATTATTTTAAATTACTTTAAATGAAACGTAAATGAAAAAATATACACACATGCAGGTGGCCATAAGTTTGGAATAATCAAGTTTTTTTTTTATGTTTAAATTAAAAATGTTTATTAAAAAATTTTAAAATTCAAAAACAGTAAAAACTGTAATATTGTGAAATATTATTACAATTCAAAATAACTGTTTTCTATTTGAATTTATTTTCCAATATAATTTATTCCTGTGATGGCAAAGCGTAATTTTCAGCTTCACCCTGATAATAATAAGAAATGTTTCTTGAGCAGCAAATCAGAATATTATGTGACACTGAAGACTGGAGTAATGATGCTGGAAATTCAGCTTTTTAATTAATTTAAATAAAAAAAAAAAAATTAATTTCTGCTTACTGGGTTTTTGATCAAACAAATGCAGCCTCGATGAGCATAAAAGACTTCTTTAAAAAACATTAAAAATCGTAATTATTCCAAACTTTTGGCCACCAGTCAATATTACAAACATGAATATATATATATATACATATATATATATAAA